>NC_134950.1:34071530-34156530 GCF_965638725.1 Aptenodytes patagonicus | reverse complement strand
AAACATATACATGTAACAGTTGTTTTTAAAACTTTCTCACAAAATTTCTATCAATGAGTGCATTATATTCCTGTTATGGCAGTGACAGGTAATGAAAAGATTGGTATTTCTTTTGAGGAAAAAAAAATAAAGAAGGAAAAAAAATTGAGATACAGCTTTTCATAAGACTACTTTGAAAATGTCAAATCTGCAGCACTTCCACTCTGGAATTTTGAGCATCTTACATGAGTCAGAAGAGGTTTCTCAGTAGCCTGCATCATAGTAGATGTGCATTATATGCAGTCTAATTGTAGGATACCCTCATCTCAACAAAAAATATTTCACATCATTTCTTGTAAGGCCTTAATCAGCCTGAAATAAACTTATCCTGGAAAGTAACTGAAGCTTGCTGGACAAGTATTTTTTTCTAAGTGCTATGCCATGTTGTACAGGCTATCAGATTTAATTCCTTCTGTTGAGGATATGAATCTTTCCACCCAATGGAATATGCAGCCATTTGTGCCACAGGACTTTTTGCCTGTAGTATATGATTACATTTGAGACTGGATTTGGTAGTCCTTCTAGATTCCTCATTGCAATTTGGGTTTTCTGGTACTAGAAAAAACTATAACCTCATTTGTTGGTAAAATAAAGTTTTCTGGCTAAACATCTAAGGGAGCTGTGGAAGGAAGAAATTGACTGGGCAGTTTTTGTTGTGTTTCTTGTTTTTCTTCAAGTGTGTGCCTTCTCTGAAAACCTGTGCATGCAAAGGAGAACGTTCTTATGGAGAGAAGCTTTCATAAGATGAAGTCAGCATTCTTGTATCTCTTTGTTAGTTCTCCTCCTTACTATCCAGGAGGTTGTATGACTAGCAGAAAAATAGTTATCAGGAAAATTTATGATGTAGATGTTGGTTCTAGTATAATCAAAATTGTATTTATTATATCTATCACCTATTTCCAGAACAGTAATTTCTGTATACCAAGAGAGTCCAGGTAATGTAAGCTATTCTGGGGTCCTCATACCACAGAGAGTGGATTAAGTAATACTGTAACATCTTTGACTTGGTTGCAGCCCATGAACTATCTTTATTTAGGGCTAGACATCTAAATTTAATTACATTACATGTGGAATGTCTGTCAGTGTTGGGAATGACAGTAGGTATCCATACGTTCTGGACCTCAGGGAGCTGATATCTCAGCATATGGGCTTAATTTAAACAGACACTCAAGTAACTGTGTTTTACATTTACAAATAGCTAGTACCTGAGAACAGCCTCCTGTACAAGGAATCCTTGTAAATGTGACAGGAAGCTGTACTGTACAAGTCATCCTTGTTTTGCTCTATTAAAAAGTCAGCACTTTCTAATGGAAACCACACATGGTGCTATCATCATTTTGTTATCTTAAGCACAGAAAAGAACTGCAATATGTGCTGTCAAATGTGAACTCTAAGCTAGTATATCTGACAACCACAAGAAGACCGTGTCTTTAACAAAATTGAATGATATAGAATCATTGGGTTAGGAAAATTCAACTTGAAAGGGACCTCAGAAGGTCTCTGGTCCAACTTAGTGCTCAAAACAGGTTCAGCTACGAGGTCAGAACAAGTTGTGCAGGGTTTTGCCCAGCCTAATACAACCTCTTCCAGTGCTTGAGTCTCCTCATGAAGATTCTCCATTCTAAAGCTGCCTTGTTCCAAGTAACGTCTGTTGCCTTTCTTCCTCTCGCCATGCATTGTTGCAAAAAGTTTGACTTCATCTTAATAACCTCCCTGTAGTTACTGGAAGGCTGCTGTGAGGTACCTCCAAAGCCATTTCTTCTCCAGGTGTAACAAGCCTGGGTCTGTCAGCCTCTTCCCACAGGGCAAGAGCTCCAGGTCCCTGACAACGGCGCTCCGATGAACTCATTCCAGGTTATCTTTGTATTTTTTTTCTACTGGGGAACCCAGAACTAGGCACAGATGTGATCTCATGAGTGCTGAGTAAATGGGGATAACTATTGCCCTCAGTCTGCTGCCTGTGCTCCTGCAAATAGAGCCCAGGATGCTGTTGGCCTTTTTTGCTGCCTGGGCACAGTGCTGGCTCATGCTCAACTTGCCAAAAGCTGCAGGTCATTTCCAGCAGAGCTGCTTCTCAGGCAACCCATCCCCAGCCTCTATCAGTGCAAGGGGTTCTTCCTTGCTAGGTGTAGGACTTGGCTTTTGCCCTTCTAGAATATCATAAGGTTCATGGCTGTCCATTCCTTCAGCATGTCCAAATTCCACAGAATAGCAGCCCTGCTCTCAACTCTATTGATTTGTCCCCCCAGTTTGGTGTCGTCTAGAAACCTGAGAGTATATTCCATTGCCTTCTCTGGGTTGTCGATTATGATATTAAAGAGGAGAGGTCCCAGTACAAACCCCTGTGGTACTACACTGGTTCCTGGCTTCCAGTTAGAGGATGACCCACTAACCACTACCCTGTTAGCCCAAAAATTCAACCACTTTTTACCCATCTAGCTGTATATCTACCCAGACCATAATGACTTAATTCAGATATTGTGGGAGACAGTGTTGAAAGCTTTGCTAAAGCTGAGGTAAATTACATCCTTGGTCCTATACAAGGATTGCTTGAGACTTGCAAAACATCTTTGCTGCACATTTCATCACAACTATGAAAATAGAAAAGATTTTTTGACAAAGATTTAGACTTTGACAGTTCACAGTTTGTAATTTAAAATGGACATTAAAGAATAAAGGTGAATGTGGAAGAGTTCTGAAGGAGATAAGCATGCAGGATAAATAACTGAAGGAAAAAGGCCTTGGTGCCTGAAAGATATAAATCATTTAAATACTTTTAGAAGCTTTTGAACTCATGCTGGTGGGATTCATCTCTAAATTCACCTCTAAATTTGGGGTGTACCTATAGTTATCAACATATGGGGAATGTGCTTGTGCTCCTGTGAAGAGACAAAATGTTTAATGGAAATTACACCAATTTTTCTCATTCTTAAGTAGACACTTTGGTCAGCTGAGTATCTGTTCAGAATATTTCAGTTCAGTTTACTGCCTAGGTCTCCAATGGATATAACGCTTAGACAACTAATACACATGTTGGTACTTATGTGAGAAGTATAAACTAAAAGGCATAGTAAAATAACATTGAAGTATTTCCTAATAAGATTAAAATATATAATTTAGGAATAGTATTTCAATGAAATTATTCAGGGTGTAAATATTTTGCTATTGACACACTTGTCAGTGTGCGGAAAACATTAATGTGTGCATTGCCAATTAAATAATAGACACCTTATTATCTCTTATTTTTTCCAGATGTTTGCTTCCTCATTCAGTTTAACAACTTTTGAGCTTTCCATTCAATTAAATGGTTGAATATACAACACACCAATACCCAGGTGGATGACACTTGCCCAGATGCTTCAGTATTGATGAAATGCTAAACAGTATTGATTTGTTGTATTTTAAAACGATTCAGGAATTATATTTGCCCAAAAGATTTTATTAGAGCCAACTAATTTTCAGTGTTAATCACGCAATAATTAAAGATCCATATGACTTCTGGGCATGATTTGTTACCTTATGATTACTGTAAAAAATGGTGGTTCCCCCAGCCACATTAGAAAGATGAAGGATTGCATGAATCAAAGATTCATAAACCTAGTTATGGAGTGTCATCAGAAAATTAAGGACAGAATAAAAGATTATCTGTGATGGTTCAGAAGAAAAAGCAATGAAAGGAAGGGCAAACAGGACTATGTCAAATTCATCACTTCTAGTTATGTGATGTGGGCACGTCTTTGCATCTGCTCCACTACAGTATATGGAGTAAGCACTACAGTTCTGCCTACCAGAAACAAATGAACAAAGGCTCTTAATGTTGGCATAAAAGTATTTCATTATGGGTATGTGCTCACCAAAGGGTTCTTCAGAGTTGTGGGGTTTTGTTGGTTTGTTTTTTTTTTTTTTAATTTAAAGACAGTAGTACTTTTGAGTTTGTCAGAACCGTAATGCTAATTGTTTTAGTGAACTAAATACTAGACCATTACATGGAAAATAAAATACACAACATATAATATAACATAAAACATACAGGTTTTTTCTGAGTGTTTTTATTTGTATCACATGATTGTGAGCAAATAATGGTTATCTTACCCACAATTTGGATCCAGTTTCTGAAATTGTTTCTGTATGTGTGTGTAAAATATGCATGTATTTATAAAGCTGTAGCTTTATGAGTAAGATAATTCTTCCTTTACTTAGACACATTTATTTTCAGAATCACAACTGTATCTGATAAACTCCAAATGCCCTAAAATAATTTGGATATTTTCCCAAAGTTTGTTTACTATTTTAGTTCTGTCTTATAAAGATGACAGACACTCATAAAACCAGATTTTTTCATTTTTATAGTAAACATTTGGAAGATTAACACGTGACTTCACTTGGCTACTTCTGATTGCTTATATTAAAAAGAAAAAAAGAAACCAAAATCTATTACAGTCCTGAATAGCCTATCCTACACTTGGGATAAAAGTTAGCTAACTGATTAATATTAATTATAATTATGTAATATTGCTGTTTATGTTATTTTTACAGTCGTTTGATCTGTAATCTTACCTTGTGTTTTTGTACTATGGTTTGTTCCTTTTGTATAATTTTCTTATTGTCATCAGTGTAATGTTCCTTTACTGAGCCGTACTGTCTTTGTAAAAGAAAAGTTCAAAGTTGCATCCTTAAGATGAATGCTGAAACATTCTTGTGGAGAGAATGATGTTATATTTAGTAGTAAACAATTTTTTCTTACTTCTAAACTACAAGTGTTATATGAAGATAACATGATTTGCCTGGCAAAAGTAGAATATGAACAAAACATAATGATCATAAATTAGGAGCTGAACTAAGAAAGAGAACCTAGCAAGTTTAAAATACAGATTGGACAGAGGAGAACTGGTTATGAAAATAAGTAATGCTATTAACAAGAAAAATAAGGTATGCAAAATGTATTTTGCTTAAAAGATATTCTGTAACTGTGGTTTATTGACTGTGCACATATGAATTTATCCAAACTTCATTCTTCTTTTAATGCAGTCACTCTTTCAAGCACAAACTTGCCATCTAAGTTTTGTTGGCTTTTCTTTACTCATTAATTCCAGCCAGGAGTATTTCTTATTTATCTGAGCATGTGATGGCTGTTAATCGCAGTGGTTATTATCAGCATATGTGAGTATCCTAGATTCTTCAACTCTTTGTACCAAGGGCTCTATCTTTTTTGAGTTGTGTACATTCACTGACAAATCTCTTCACTGCCTCGAGTTTCACAGAATATGTACACTGAAGTCTTAATAGCTGCTTTGTATCTATTTTCAAAAGCCTTAAAATACCACAATCTTCTGATAGAAGTTGTCAGATTTGTTTCAGTGGCATTTGGGCCTAACTGGGCAAAGAGATGGAAAAAATATAATTAACATTATATCTGAGTGTGTGCTGCATTGTTTTCTAATAATGCTTGAATGTCTACTTTATCTTTTTCCCCTTTGAAGAGACAGAAGAGGTTGAAATACCAACTCCATTATCCAAAGAGAGGATTAGACAATTAGGCATACACAAATCTGTGTGAATAGATGGGGTGCATCTGAGGGTGCTGATGGAGCTGGCTGATGTCATTGCAAGGCTGTTGTCTAACCTCTTCAAAAGTTCATGAATTTTGGAGGAGGTTCCTGATGACAGGAAAAAATACAAATGTCAGACCCATCATCAAAAATGGCAAGAAGGAAGATCCAGGGGACTATAAACTGGTCTGCCTCACCTCAGTGACTGGACAGGTGATGGAATAAATCCCCCTGGAAGCCGTTTTCAGACACTTGTCACGGATGGAGTGAGACTACATTTCACTCGTAAGAAAGAAGCAACAATACACTTTATTGATAGAAAACAGTGAGTTAACAAAGTTCAATGGTAAATGTGACAGTGGTTTAACAAGATTTGATGGCAAGGTACGCTTGATTATTTACTGCATAGAGGACAGGGTCAGACAAAACTGTCAGGGAGACCCTCCCGTTGAGCCATGAGGTTCAGAAAGGACCCCCTTGCTTTCTAAACTCCTTCTCGGAGAGGAGTCTAGGTGCAGCTGGATCCAATCCTAGTCCCAGACTTGGTCAACAGTTTATGTCTAAAGGATTATATATGTGCAATTAATCCTTTATATCACTTAGCTAAGATTTCAAAGTTTAGCATGCTATTAGTCACTTACTGAGGATCTGTTGCAGCAAGGAATTGCTCAACCTCGAGGAGTAACCTTGAGAAGCATCTGCACTCAAGGGGAAATCCTGGCGTGCAGCTTGCTGCCATGCAGGAGAGCTCAACGGGCCCTGGGCTGTCCACTATTTATAGAGTAAGATCATAGAATCATAGAATCATTAAGGTTGGAAAAGACCTCTAAGATCATTGAGTCCAACCGTCGACCCAACACCACCACCCACTAAACCATGTCCCTAAGTGCCTCATCTACTCGTCTTTTAAATACCTCCAGGGATGGGGACTCAACCACTTCCCTGGGCAGCCTCTTCCAATGTTTAACCACTCTTTCAGTAAAGAAATTTTTCCTCACGTCCAATCTAAACCTCCCCTGGCGCAACTTGAGGCCATTTCCTCTCGTCCTATCGCTAGTTACTTGGGAGAAGAGACCGACACCCACCCCGCTACAACCTCCTTTCAGGTAGTTGTAGAGAGCAATGAGGTCTCCCCTCAGCCTCCTTTTCTCCAGGCTAAACAGTCCCAGTTCCCTCAGCCGCTCCTCATAAGACTTGTTCTCCAGACCCCTCACCAGCCTCGTTGCCCTTCTCTGGACACGCTCCAGCACCTCAACATCCTTCTTGTAGTGAGGGGCCCAAAACTGAACACAGTAGTCGAGGTGCGGCCTCACCAGTGCCGAGTACAGGGGCACCATCACTTCCCTACTCCTGCTGGCCACACTATTTCTGATACAGGCCAGGATGCCATTGGCCTTCTTGGCCGCCTGGGCACACTGCCGGCTAATGTTCAGCCAGCTGTCGACCAGCACCCCCAGGTCCTTTTCCTCCAGGCAGCTTTCCAGCCACTCTTCCCCAAGCCTGTAGCGCTGCATGGGGTTGTTGTGGCCAAAGTGCAGGACCCGGCACTTGGCCTTGTTGAACCTCATACAGTTGACCTGGGCCCATCGATCCAGCCTGTCCAGGTCCCTCTGCAGAGCCTTCCTACCCTCGAGCAGATCAACACTCCCGCCCAACTTGGTGTCGTCTGCAAACTGACTGGGGGTACACTCGATCCCCTCATCCAGATCATTGATAAAGATATTGAACAAGACCGGCCCCAAAACTGAGCCCTGGGGAACACCGCTTGTGACCGGCCGCCAACTGGATGTAACTCCATTCACCACAACTCTCTGGGCCCGGCCGTCCAACCAGTTTTTGACCCAGCGCAGAGTACACCTGTCTAAGCCGTGAGCCGCCAGCTTCTCGAGGAGAATGCTGTGGGAGATGGTGTCAAAGGCCTTGCTGAAGTCCAGGTAGACCAGATCCACAGCCTTTCCCTCATCCACTAGGCGGGTCACCTGGTCATAGAAGGAGATCATGTTGGTCAAGCAGGACCTGCCTCTCATGAACCCGTGCTGGCTGGGCCTGATCCCCTGGTTGTCCCGCTCATGCCTTGTGAGCGCCCTCAAGATGAACCGCTCCATAATCTTCCCTGGCACCGAGGTCAGGCTGACAGGCCTGCAGTTCCCCGGATCCTCCTCCCGGCCCTTCTTGTAGATGGGCGTCACATTGGCAAGCCTCCAGTCGTCCGGGACCTCCCCCGTTAACCGGGTCTGCTGATAAATGATGGAGAGTGGCTTGGCGAGCTCCTCCGCCAGCTCCCTCAGCACTCTCGGGTGGATCCCATCCGGCCCCATAGACTTGTGAGTGTCCAGGTGGCGTAGCAGGTCATTGACTGCTTCCTCTTGGATTATGGGGGGTTCATCCTGCTCACCGTCCCTGTCTTCCAGCTCGGGGGGCCGAGTACCCTGTGGATAACTGGTCTGCAGATGATTGATTTATAGCCATATTTGCATATCAGCAAGATGTGTGGGTCACTGCTCCAGACAGCCCTTGGCTACTATGTTGCCATCCATCCACAAAGTCCAGTATAAGCTGGATACAGCCATCACAACCCTCACTGGTGGTCATTGCTTACGTGGGGCGGGGGGTGGGGTGGAGCAGACCGCCACAACACTTGAAGGAAAAAAATGTGATTGGGAGCAGCCAACATAGATTTAGCATGCACAAATCATGCCAGACCAACTTTCTATGGTGAGATGAGTGCTGGTGCTGCGGACAAAGGGAGAGCAGTGGATGGTGTATACCTTGACTTTAACAAGGCCTTTGACACACTCTTACAAAGTCTCCTTATCACCAAACTGGTGAGATACCTGCCGAATAAATGGATAAGGTGGATTGAAATTGGTTGGACTGCCAAGCTCAAAGAGCTGTGATTAGTGGTGCAAAGTTTACCTGGTGATCGGTAGCAAGTGGCATCCTTCAGGGTTCAGTACTGGGACCGATACTGTTCAGTGTCTACATTAATGGCCTGGATGGTGGGACAGAATGCATTCTCAGCAGGTTCGCTCATGGTACCAAATTGGGAGAAGTGGTCAATACACTGGAGGGCAGGGCTGCTGTTCAGAAGGACATAGACAAGCTGGAGAAATGGGTTAACAGGAACCTCTGAAGTTCAATAGAAGCAAGTGCAAAGTCCTGTGCCAGGGGAGGAGTCACCCCATGCAACAGTAGAGGCTGGTGGCAGGCCAGCTGGCTGAAAAGCAGCTTTGAAAAAATAAACATTTCGGGATCCTGGTGGACATCAAGTTGAATGCTATTCAGCAGCAAGAAGGTCAGCTGCATCCTGAGCTCTATTAGTAAGAATGTAGTCAGCAGGTCCAGGGGAGTGATCCTTCCCCCCTGCTACTTGGCACTTGTGAGAGTGTAACTGAAGTGTTATGTCTGACTTTGGGCTCGCCATTTCAAGAAAGATATTAGCGTACTAAAGTGAGTCAAGTGGAGAGTCATCAAGATGGTCAAGGAGCTGGAGCACATGATCCATGAGGAAAGGCTGAAGAGACAAGGTTTGTTTTGCCTTAACAAAAGAATGCTCAGGGAAGTCCTTGTTTCTGCCTGCAACTACCTGAGGGGATGGAGCCAGACTCTTACCAGAAGTGCACAGTGATAGGATGGGAGGCAATGAACACAAGTTGGAACATGGGAAGTGACAACTGGATAGAGGGGAAAACTTTTTACCATGAGGGTGCTTAAACCCTGAAACTGGTTGCCTTGAGAGTTTGTGGAATCTCCATCCTTGGTGGTGTCTGAGACTTGACTGGACACAGCCCTGAGCAAGCTGCACTAGTTAGATCTCCTTTAAGCAGGGGGCCATATGTCCCTTCCAACCTAAATTTTTCAATGATTCTATTATTTTGTGAATTTAGCTTTGGTCGTTAACACTTTTTATTACAGGAACTCTTTCAAAATAAAACTTTCACAACACAGCTAATTCACTGTGGAAATCAACTGGAGCTACCGAGGTACTCAGGATATCACACACCAAAGGATGCACCATCTTGCCAACTTTGTAGAGCTGTGAAAGCTGAACAGACTGTAACAGCAAAATGTTTTTGCAACAGTAGATAGTGTGAAACCATGGTTTATACCAACCACATTCAAACTGAGGCTGAATGTCTGTTCCAAAATAGACATGTTCATGTAATTAAATTTATCTGCCCCCTTCTAACATCCATTTCTTTGCCTTGGAAAACACTTCTACAGCTTTTGGCTTTAGCTGGAGTCACTCTGCTTCTCAGTAATTTATCCAGAGGTCTACATGCTTGCTCAAAGGCAGGCACAAGTCAATACGTTGAAAGCCTTTTCATAATTCTGTATACATTCTCATTCCATCATACCTGTCAGTCTACACATTCTCTCTGCCACAGAAAAAAGGTAGGGATACTATTTACAGACAGGAAAGTGGATTACCAGTTAAATAGTACTAAAAGCAGAAACGCATCTTTCTGTTTCTTTGACATATCCCAAGCCTACTTTGCATCCCATTGCAAAGGAGACAAGGTTGGCTAGTGCTGCACATCCTGACTCCAAATACCACATGTACCGCTCACACATGATATGGTGAATTATAGCTTAACCATACCAACTACCATATCCCAGGCGTCCACTGACAGCTTTTCCTCCATTTCCATCTACTGCTTCCTCATAAGGACTCCATTCTAGAAAAAGATAAGGCAGCAGCAATTATTTCTTTCTCTCTCTTAACAAGAAAAACCTGTTCACCCAGCTACTCGCTGTGCCTCTATGATCAGGCTCTCCTCTTGCTACAACACTTTTCAAGACTGAAGTTTGGCCCTCCATAGGTTCTGGCATAGGTCTACTGGCTACCTCTCCAGAAACTCTGTCATTCCTTCCACCAACCTGGTAGAAATGTCTCACTCCACAGATTGTGGGTAAAAAGAGACAGGCCATGGACATAGCCCCCGCCCCAACTAACCCTTTCAACTGGATGAAGGTTCTAGGCAGCATAATCTAAATTTGTAGTTAGCTCTGCTTTGAGCAGGCAGTTGGACAAGGTGATTTTCAGAAGTTCCTTTTTTTTCTATAAACTGATCATTCTTCACCTGTAATGAACTAGCCCCCATAGCAGTGCCTTGAGTGTTTTTCAGCACTATCTGTCTCCATGCCAGCAATCTGCTGCTCTGCCTCCTTGGTCTGCCAGTGTGAATAAATGGTGACCTTTTGCTTTAGCTCTAAAAATCTTCCTGGAAGCTTACTCTTCAGCCAGCTTTTCCTCCTAGAATTTCCCATACTTCTACAGAAAGAGGTGTGCCTCCTATTCGTTAGTCCCAGACTGTGCCTCAGGCTCAGCTGTGTGTTTTGAAGGATGGAGTATGCCATAAAGATGGTCCTGGCAATCTCTGAGACATACTGGCAGTGCAGACTTCACCACCAAATTTTTATGATGACAAAAGCCAACTTTATTGCAAAGTGAATCTAGCAGTAAGTACAGCTCTAAGACTGCTCTAAAGAAGCAGCTAAAGCATGTGAAAAGCCAGAGTCAGAATAAATAGAAATTGTCTCCTAAAAGAGCAAAGGAGAAGATAAGAGAGAGAATAGTTGGAATTTATGGTATCTAGTGACATTTGAAATCATATTGGGCATGGTGCCTTTAGGGTTTGTCCTTGAAGCACAGGTTGAGAAGACAGTAATGCGTGTGGATGGGAGTGTAGACTGCCTGAGTTTTCATACCCTTTCTCTACAACATTGTTTTTGCTGATGTGATAGCTCAGGCCAGACTGAGACTGCATGGCATTATCGACGTTGAAACTCCACTGATGTCTAAAATAGATCAGGTTACTGCAGAGACTGTCTGAACTTTGAACACAAAACATGAGTACTTCCCTCTCCTTTGCCATTGCCTCACTGCATTACCTGAAACAAATGTCTATTTCTCATCTGGAAAATGGGCAATAATAAAACCAATTTACCTTACATGGCAACTGTTAAGATTAATTAGTTAATGCTGTGGAGCTCATTTCTGCAGAGGCTTCCTGTGGCCCACAACAGAGGCATATAGAAACAAAGAAAGAAATTGCATGCTTAAGCCAGACAGTTTCCTTGTTCAGAGAGAAAGAAAGGATAGATGTAGATTGTCTGAGATTTCAGTTTCCTTTTCTTTTGCCAGTTATGTCTGCATTTAGAAGACTAATGCTCTAATAATACTTGGTACTCATTTGGAAATTTAGATGAGACATTTGGGTTTCTCAAGTAGTTTTGCATTAGACTTAAGCTATCTCATAAATAAATGATGACTTAAAAAAATCCGTCCACATTTCATCTTATTATAGAAAGAAGGGCTATTATAGAAAGAAAAACCCCAGGGTGTTACTGTATCGGTCCTTCAATATGTATGTGATATTATCATGTGCTTTAACCACTCCAGTCTTTAATAAATCAATTGATTGGGCTGTTCTTTGGCCTCAGAAACATTACATTGTATATTTTTTTTCTCATTTTCAGTTTTGGATATGTATGTGTATGTATATATAGTACAGATACATATACATATTTGAATATATAAATATATACACATGTATATATGTATATACATTGTATTTATGTACATATGTGCATGTACAATATAGCTATAAATGCATATGTATATAAATTTTATCTTCTGAGTTATTACATCCCTAAAGCGAAACATATTTTCTGGACAAGTTTACACAAGCCTGTCTGGGATCCTGTGTTCTTCAGCAGCAGTAGAGTGTGCTGCACTGACTCTCCAACTACATCAGCCGGACTGCATCTAGCTCAAATCTGACTGAGCTATCGGTGTAGGCATATTGATATCTTCTCTGTACTTCATTTCCTACTTGTAAAGTGAAAGGCTAGTTGAGCAGATAAACACATCAAAGACTAAGAGACAAATGCTGAAATACATAAGACCAGGTATATATGTAACTAAAAACAAGAAAATCACAAAGCTATGATGATTTTATTCTGTTTTCTAAAAAAATCCAGCACTTATTAAATATCTTCTTGGAGAGTCTGATTCAGCAAAACAATTAAGCATGAGCTTAACTTGAAGTCAATAGTACTTAACCACTTGCCTATAACTAATTATGCGCTTAAATGGTTTGCGGAATTTCTAATTCAATATAAATGTATATGAAGTGTGGGGTTTTAGCATTGTTTTTTTCAAAATACAACTTAAAGAAGAGATTGTTTGTCCTCTTCATTTCTAATTGATTTCTTCACATTAAGATTTTGCGACTGAGATCCAATAACGTAATACAAAATAAAAATTCTTCTTCTTCTTTAAAAATCAGATTATAGCTATCAAGTATTTTTCACATCTTTGCCTGAAACATTGTCTTACATCTTGTATATAGTTTACTTCTATTTATATTTTGTTAAGTTGAAGAGTAAATGTTTCTTATAGTCATTTTATTATTTGCTAAATAACTCTTCCCTTGTTATCCCCTTGTAAACTCTCTTCATTGCTCTGAAAATAGAATTCTAATAGATGCAGAATGCTCATGTCAGTGCTTTCCTATCTTGTTCATCTAAGAGTCACTCATTATTCAGAAGAAGAAAAACCCCAATATAGTTCTTAAAAAAAGTTTGTTGTGGTATTACATGCACTGTAAAGTTATGAAAATAGCAATGTTTGCATTTTTTCCAACTGTACAAAAGTAAATATTTAGAAAAACAGTCAACTGAAAAAGATACAAATGGAATAGGATGGCTTTTCAGACTCACTGATGCCAGGAGTAGTGCAATGAGTAGTCCATGAAGGTTACATTATTAAAATCAACCAATGTTTTTATTTCAGTCAATTGTGTTTCTTAAAAGTATGTGTTTTTACTCACACTGAAATAATCCTAAAAAGTTGTAAAATTACCTCTAGAGTTGCTTTACAACTTTTTCTAGCTCCTTCTTTACGAGTTTCCCCCCCCCCCATTCACTGCAATCAAGTGCTTTTCCTGTAATTGCTCACATAATTTTTCATTATGCTGAGTCTGCAAGATGTTGGAGTAATTATTTAATCAGTAACAACACATTTTTGTATTCCTACTGCATGATTAAATTAATATACTTTACGTGTGTTACATTTACAGAAATCACTGACTCATCAAACAAAAATAAATATCGTAGTCTAATTAAATCTCTTCTGACTTCATATCATATAAAAATACTCAAAATAAGGTCAGGATTTTTCCACGTTAATTATAAATAAGCAACTGTTTCTAACAATTACATTATAGCTAAACTTAGCTTACAGGAAAAACAATAAAGCAAGAGAAAATATCTCTAACACTATTTACAGAGATAACTTAATTTGCCTGTTTCTGGGCAAATTTAGTTTGTTCTCACTGTCATTATGATATGGCTCTGATCTCTTAGCAAGATTTTTGCCAAGACCTAAAAATGGCTCAAGATCTTCTGACAGCAACACAAGATTTTTAAAAAATTCTCTAAGTAATAAATCGTGAATCAAAACATTTCTGAAACGTGAAAATGTTTTCACTTCATTTGCAAATACATTTTGTTCTTTATCACATTTTTTTCTATATATTTTGTTCATATGTTGATGACTTTTTACATCTTCCCATCATCAGTTCAGTTTCCTCCAGTTTTGTTATCTTCCAGTAGTATTAAAAAAAAAAAACAAACGACGGTCTTGAGGACAGTGTTCAAAATATCAATATAGTTAGTTTTTAATCACAGGAAAGATTTTAAATTAGGATGTTGTCAACTATAGATTAGTTGAATTTTAGCCTTAATCAGAAAATTCCCTGACAGCTTTCTTTTTAACTGAAAAGCCGTCAAATTGTCCATTCCTGGGATAAGACTCTTTTTTTTAGCATGACAGATCAAACTAGACCTGCTTGAAGCATTTTTATACAAAATAGAGTTTCAAACAGATGGGACAAAAAACTGCGTGAGTCAATATCTGGTGATATTGGATAATTCCTGCAGTAGAGTCTCTGAGATATCTGTGCCTGCTTTCATAGCGTTAGCTTCAAAATCATTACCTAAGATTCTAATAGCTAACCCTTAATGAAACATCTTCCTTAGTTCGTAGGAATATCCAAAAGACTTCTTTTTATTAAAATAGCTGAATTCAGACATACAGTTACACTCTCCTCTTATACATTGGAATCCTATACAATAAGGACTCTGCACTAACAAAGTTCTAAGGAACGGTTAAATGTATCCTGCCTTCATGCCTTGGCAAACAGGGCATGGGCAGTGTCTCAGTGGACCCCAACTGACAACTCTTGTGCAAAGGGTTCTGGCACAGCAGAAATAGGATACATTTGGCCAACACATTTCTTACATGTAAAATATCTGTATAGTAAGTAGATGTCTTTTTTACTGTGTGCAGCCAACGTGTATTTCCCACTGTTTGATCATGGTGGTGACAGATGGTTGCCCAGCTATGTTATCTGCATTTTCAGCACTGCAGTACTTTTATAGTTGAGTCACATACATGTGGCATTTTCAGATGACTATTCAGTCTCCTCATGAAATGTGAATGTTTTAAAACTTTACAGTTTTGCTTAAGGTGCACTTATAATGACTGCTGATGAAATTCTTACAGACAGATATGTAAAGGGCTTCATCCAAAAATGTATTCTGTAATCTCAGGAATATAATAATGTGAAGATTAAGCAAAAAATTTTTTTGCTCAGATTCCTGTGCTTAACAGTACTAACACAAAATTGTTTCCTGTAAATGCACTTTAATGTTTATGTAATTCCGTGTATTTTCTGGCCTTAAACTGCTATCACAGAATACCATCACCTATTTAGAAGGTTTTGTAATGCCTTATGTCTTGATAATATATTAAAAAGTTTTAGCATAGATATGATTATAGGTAAATGTGTGTATATATCATGATAAAACAAAGAAACACTTGAATATAATTGAAAACTCTAGATATCATGAGTGCTTCTTTGTAATTCCATCTATAGATGTACAATACACTCTTCAAAGGCTGAAGGTCAGTGAAAAGCTATATGAAATACAGGGCTTTTAATTGTAACTGAATATTTTCCATTGGAATATTCTTTATAAATCCGTTGTAACTCCATATGCTAGTGTCCATGGTTGAGCTTTTTCAGGGACTGTTGAGAGGGATCAATAAAAACTGATAAAAGGCGGCTATGGAATTTTATATACCCACTCTCTTTCAATGTGTTTGCCCTGGACAAGTCTCAGGAGAAATGCTTCAAATGTCTGAACTCCCTAGAATAGTCCTGGGCCTTCTGTACAGTTTTATTTAACACAAAACTTTGGATCTAGGGAGCTGGAATAATGAGCATGTTTATTTTTTTACTTCATACAGCTGGTTCACTGAGCTTCTTATTTAGCTTAGCTTCTAGTACTTCAGTTACACCAAATTTCATGGTGTTTCTTCAGTTGTTGAATATATTCCAGTATTTTGATTGCACAAGCAGTATCTCTCTTGTTTGTTTTCAGTATTAGTATTAATTTTAAAGCTTATTTGAATCATAGCTTCCTATTTCAAGGGACTGGAAACAGTCCATTTTTTGGTCATTTTTATTACTGATATGAAAATTTTTCAAACTCAGCAGGTCAAAAGCTATAATCCCTGAAAATGTTGATTCATATTATTATTCAAATTAGTTACCTGAAAAGATTGTGTTGATGGTTAAAGATAAGATTACACAAAATTTTATGACGCATAGTGACATGTAAAATTCATGCTATACATTTCTCTCCCTATATTTCAAAGCACTTCACAAAATAATTTCATGAAGTGGGCAAGCTGAGGTATAGAGAAAAGCAGTAATTTGTGCAAGGTTACCCATGAGAACAGAGTCTGAACTGTGTAGAAAATCTTGGTGGTGTAAAAGCCTTTACGTGCCATCTTGTCTCATCTTTCCTTTGTCATCTCCCTAATCTCTGCTTGAAACTGGGAATAAGATAACGAAACTTCATTAATGTTCTGTATTCCTCTAATCACAGTTTGAAATTCCTACGTCATGGAGTTTCAAAGAATATAGGTAGCAGTAATAGAAAATACCAACAAAACTTTCAGACCATTTTCATTGTTGGAATAATTTCTTTCTGAAGTGTAATAGGAATGAACTAACCAGTAGAACAGTTTCATAAATTGAAGGTCAGGTATAATTTCTTGGACAATAATGAAATATCCTTTTCAGTTAGAACAACTATAACTGTTCTTAAAAAAATCTTTACTTCCATCTTTTAAACATTTTTACTATATAAATTGTATTTACCTATGACCATGATTATATAGTCACACGTCAACATATCTTTTGTGGTGACTTGACCTTGGCCAGCGGCCAGCTGCCAGCTGCCCACCCAGCTGCTCTGTCCTCCCCCTCCTCAACAGGACAGGGGGAGAAAATATAATGAAGAAAAAGCTCATGGGTCAAGATAAAGGCAGGGAGATTAGTTATCAGTTAACATCACAGATGAAACAGACTTGACATGGGGAAAATTAATTTAATTTATTGCCAATTAAAACAGATTTGGACAGTGAGTAACAAAACAAAAAATGAAAATGAAATGTTCCCCCACTCATTTTTCCCCAATTCCACTTCAGTGTCTCATTCCCAACTCCTCTACCTCCTCCCGTCACCCCAGCCCCGCACCCCAAGCAGTGCAGGGGGATGAGGAATGGTGTGTTACAGTCTGTCCATAACAGTTCCTCTCTGCCACTCCTTCCTCCTCACACTTTTCACCTGCTCCAGCATGGGTCCTCTCCACAGGCTGCAGTCCTTCAGGAAAAAATCTGCTCTAGTGTGGGTCCTCTACAGGCTGCAGTGTGGATATCTGCTCTGGTGTGGTCCTCTCCATGGGCTGCAGGGAAATACCTGCTCCACTGTGGTCTCGTCCATGGCCTGCAAGTGAATCTCTGCTCTCGCATCTGGAAGACCTTCTCCTCCTCCTCCTCCTCCTCCTCCTCCTTCTTCTCTGACCTGGGTGTTCACACTGTCGTTTCTTACACTTTTTTTCCTTTTTTTTCTCACTCCTCCTCTGCCTGTCCAGTATATTGTCCTTTCTAAAATATGTTTTCCCAGAGGTGCCACCAGCTTGGCTGATGGGCTCAGCTGTGCCCTGGTCTGTTGGAACCAGCTGGAACCTGGCTGTGTCTGGCACAGGGCAGCCCCCTGGCCTCCCTTCACAGAGGCCGCCCCGCACACCCCGCTGCCAACACTTTGCCATGGACACCCAATACACCTCAGAGTTCACTAATCCTAGAAGTTGAACTGCCACGACTCTTCAAAGATTTTGCTGTTATTTTGATCCAACTGAAAATTCTATGCGTCACTTTCACAAACATATTTGAAACAACTTTCAGGATACAAATCTTCTAGGATTTATTTGAGAAAAACCTCTGTCTTGATCACAATGAAGAGTTGTTACTTAGTCTTTGTACTGCTAACATATTCTCTGGGATTAATGTCACAGGTTTGCCATTAATTGAACAAACCTAATATATATTTGAATTCCCATTTGGTGTTAAATAAAGGTAATTTAACAGATTTTATAGCCTACTAGAAAGCCAATACTAGTTCTATAAAAATAAGCTAGTAAATTGCAAACACAGAAAAAAAAAAAGAAAAAAAAAAACTCCTAGAAATTTTCTATATCCTTTGATTACTCTTTTAACATAAAGACAGTTTCTCCTCATAATATAGAGTATTGATTCTTGGTCCTATTTTTAGCTCATAAAATACGAAGCAAAGGTGAACAATATCATAACTCATGAATTCTAACAATCTTTACTTTGCAAGTTCTTTCCTCTAGCTCTTTTCTCTTTATGATAACCTAAAACTAAGAAAAAAAAATCCAAACTGAGAAACAACTAAGTTTGTATCATGGATAACTATCCTTTTTTCTCACATTATAAGTGTTACCAATGTTTGCTATCAGCTGTGTTGTTTCACCTGTAGGAAGTAGTATTTAAGTCCTTGGTTTCCCTTTTCTTCCTTATTTTTCACCCTGCCTGCCAGTAGTGTAGAGCAGCAGTTCTTTAAAATCATGAGCACATCTTCTCAGAGACAAAAAAGGATAGTAGTAAGAAACTTTGCATCTTTTGTATTACTTCTCTCTTCATGAGTTCGAGCAGATGCAGTCTGAGAAACTTTATCTTCTAGAATATCTGTGCTTGTCCTTTATTTTAAGTAATGCACTTTTGAAGAAGAAGGTATTCTTGGTAACCATGGAACCTCACCCTCCAGAAAAACTGCTGCTAGTTTAACAAGATGATATAAGCTTCGCTTTTGGGGACATCCTGTGCCTGTAATACTGGGCCTTCACCTGTAATGGCACATACATCATTTTATCTACTGAGCACCAACAGAATGTATATTTTTGTTTGCCTATTGAAAAAATTGGCAAATTACAGTCAAGCACTCAAAGTCATGACCTGCCAATATTAAATTTGTTTCTATAGTCTTAGTTCATCCTGTGTATAATTATGCATGAGAATGGCTTTATCATAATTATACAGGGCATATTATGCCAGCAAGCATTCATCAGTATTTCTGGGCCTCTGTATCCTTCTACATCCATGTAACCTGTGGTGAATCAAGTCCACTGTCTTAGGTAACTATGTCAACAACTGCAGTAGCCACTAGATCCATTGATTCAACATTCAACCAAAGCTTTGCAATGGTTCAGTTTCCTTTTAAAAAATTTTAAACTCCAGCAAAAAGTTATGTTTAAGTGAGTAAGTTCAATATCTTGCATAGGTCAGAATCGTCTCTGAATTTTCAGTCTTCTTTTGTTGGTGAGACATGTCTGAAATGCTGAGCACAATCTTGATTTATATTCACAAAAGATTTGAAATTCAGAACAGGTGTAAAGAACAAGTTTTTGAATCTGTAGGGAAATGGACACCCTTCATTAAGAGGAGAGGTGATATTATTGCTGTCTACCAAAATTTTTAATGGGAGGAAAGAACAAGCTGAGAAGGAAAAGAAGTTAAGGTCATTTTAACTAAGGGTATAAAAAAATCTAATAGATATGGACTGCACACAAATAAGTTTATATTGACTATTAAAAGTCTATTCTAGGCATAGAGAAGGAATATCTTTATCAACTCATCTGCCTGCAGCCTTCCCAAAGGCTTTATCTTTCTCTTATTAATTTCTTCAAAGCCATTCTTCAGATTTTTAACTACCTAACTTTTATCATTTCCCACTGTTATTTGTTTTCCTGTTTCCCCATGGTTTGCCTCATCTCTGTATTATGTTTTTTCCAGAGTAGCCATGCATTGCTCAGCATTGCCTAAAGTTAGGGTGAAAATTTTGTATTATTTTTGAACACCAGCAATGACATTTTGGGGGCACCAGAAAGGTATGTTGTTATACTGTAGTGTAAAACTTTCTGATGTATGCATGAAAATGTATATAAACTCTATGGCTGCCTCTGGGCTTACCTATGAATATATATGAATTCCTTTCTATTCTATCAATATTTAATATAACACAATTTCTTCCTTTTACTTTATTTTATCTCCATAAAGTAATAATAACTCCCATCATCACTTAACATCAAGACTTCTATTTAACTGTTCATGTTTTTGGCACCCTTAAACACAGTGTATATTTTATATTTAAATATGATGTATAAAATACCTATTTCCTAAATCAAATTACAGGATAATACCATATTTGTTTCTTGTCAAATTATTTACATTTGTAGTATGTCTGTGAAATTATATGTAAGTATACATAATTCCAAGTAAGTTTATTCTCATACAAGATGATGTAACAGGGTTTGTTTTTTTTTTTTGTTATGTTTTTCTCAGTTAGGGAAGCAATGCCAAAACTACTGGTTTTGTTTGCTTTCAAATCTTGTTGCTGTGGGAGCCAGTACTTGGTTCCAGCCCCACTTGATCATTTTGTGGGTGCTTCCAGCTTGAAGTAGAGTTGTTATTTAACAGGTGTATGGAGAGAGAAAAATTGATAGGCAGATTAAGCAGCTAAAAGTCTCATTTGAAAATGTTATTTATATTTTATCTCAGTTTAAACTATGTGGTTAATTAACATAATCTTAAAGCACCAGGATTTCATATTTCACTTTTTGCTAATAATTTATAATTAAAATAAAATTACTTCTGGACTTCCTCATGATGAACTACTGTAAGATAAGTAAATCCTTATACACATATAATTAGATTATAAATTTTGGGCTGGGAGGAGTAATAGGCCTTTTCTATCTGTACATTTGTACAGCAGATCATACAATAGAATCATAATCCTGAATGAGGATATTTAGGTACTATTGTAATATAAGTTTATGTTGGAAGATTGACATAAGTTTTTCCTAACTTGTATGAATATGTATTATGATTTCCTAATATATGTCTACTACTTAAATAATAAAACTGTTGTGTACAACCTGACAATTTCTACAAGAAAGAGTTTTACATTGATGGATGAACATTTATTATTACCCAATATTTCTTCTCATTGTAAATTGCCCTAAAGATAACACCTCCTACTTTCACCACACACAATTGAGGGTGTCCTGGTTTCGGCTGGGAAAGAGTTAATTTTCTTCCTGGTAGCTGGTACAGTGCTGTGTTTTGGATTTAGAATGAGAATAATGTTGATAACACACTGATGTTTTAGTTGTTGCTAAGCAGTGCTTACACTAGTCAAGGACTTTTCAGCTTCTCATGCCCTGCCAGCGAGAAGCTGGGAGGGGGCACAGCCAGGACAGCTGACCCAAACTGGCCAAAGGTGTATTCCATACCATATAATGTCATGCTCAGTATATAAACTGGAGGGAGTCGGCCAGGGGGTGGTGACCACTGCTTGGGAACTGGCTGGGCATTGGTCAGCAGGTGGTGAGCAACTGCATTGTGCATCACTTATTTAGTATATTCTTTTCTTCTTCTTCTTCTTCTTCTTTATTATTTTTTTTTTTTTCTTCTCTTTTCCTTTTCTGTCCTATTAAACTGTCTTTATCTCAAACCACAAATTTTACTCTATTTTTTGTTCCTGATTCTCTACCCCATCCTACTGGGGTGGGGAGTGAGCGAACAGCTGTGTGATGTTTAGCTGCCTGTGGGTTAAACCACAACAGTCTTTTTGGCACTCAACGTGGGTAACGAAGGGTTGAGATAATGACAGATCTGACCAGAGTGTGTTAAGGCAAATTTGTTATAAGCCTTCATCATATTGGTTTAATAGTTGCTGGTCACAATGTTGATTAATTTACTCTCAAAGTTGTTGTGCTTGCTGTCAAAGTTGTGTTATGTAACACCTCACTTGCTGTATATGTTCCCTGTTGTGCTGTTTATCACCTCTGGGAGCTGGATCAAGGATATCATTTTGCTGCACTGTGTAACACTACTGGTTTATGATGTGATAAAATTATTGGTCATGAGACTAATTTTTGTATTTGAACTTTTGTGTTTGTACTCAACATTGCCGTCATCTCCGTACCTCAGGAGCCACTTTTCGGAAACTATTAATACTTACACCTTTTACCTTTTCTCCTCGGGGAACCAATCTATGGGGGAGATGGGGGAGGACACTTTCCCCCGCTCCTTCACCTTCTCTTTCTCCTTCTGGCTAGTTACAACAGCTCTTGAGAATTTTGAATATCCTTGGGATGTTCAAACCAGCATGATCCTATTGCTATGTCTCCTGAATGTGGTTCAGGTCTTGTTTAAAGGTTAAACAATTATTTAAGAATACCACCCAGAGATCAACCCCCACGACAGGCACTGTAGCTACTCCACCCCTGTGACAGGCACTGTGGCTACTCAAACCCCGCAGACAGGCCCTGTGGCTACTCCAGCCCCGGCGACAGGCACTGCAGCTACTCAAACCCCAGCGACAGGCACTGCGGCTTAACCAGAGAACCAACCTGTGCCAGTGTCAGTTGCCCCTATACACAAGAAGAAATACACAAGAAAATCAACTAGTTTAGTAAGGGATGAAGATGAACCAGTGCCATCACGAGAACAAGAGCAGGAAGAGGCAGAACCCATAAATGAGATGGTAACAACCTGATCCCTATCACTGAGTGAGCTGCAAGATATGTGAAGATTTCAGCCGTTGTCCAGGTGAGCACGTTGTCACCTGGCTGCTCTGATGCTGGGATAACAGGGCCAGTAGCCTGGAATTAGAGGGTAGGGAAGCCAAGCAGCTGGGATCCCTTTCCAGGGAAGGGGGCATTGACAAAGTGATTGGAAAAGGGGCACAAGCCCTCAGCCTCTGGAGGAGACTCCTGTCAGGTGTGAAGGAAAGGTATCCCTTCAAGGAAGATGTTATATGTCACCCAGGCAAGTGGACCACCATGGAGAGAGGTATCCAGTACCTGAGGGAATTGGCCATGCTGGAGGTGATTTATGATGACCTGGGCAATGAGCAGTTATCCAAAGATCCAGATGAAGTCAAATGCACACGACCCATGTGGCAGAAGTTCGTACGGAGCACACCATCATCATATGCCAAACTCATTGGTAGTAATGACCTGGAAAGACGGAGAGGGACAAATGGTGGATGAATTGGCTGGCCAACTCTGGCAATATGAAGAAAGTCTCTCTTCCTCCCTATGGGCTTGTGTCTTGGCTGTGGAGAAACTGTCTCAGGAGGTCCAGCGATTCAAAGAGGATATGTCCTAATCCCCACCTGTATGGGCCAGTATCTCAGCCATTAGGAGTAAGCGTTCCTCTGCTCAAGAGAGAGGATATAGTGGATACACACCACAGGCCACCCTGTGGTTTTACCTGCGTGACCATGGAGACAACATGAGGAAGTGGGATGGAAAATCTACCTCAACCCTAGAGGCACGAGTATGTGAGTTACAAGCAAGAACAATCACAAAAGGGGGTTCTTCCAGGAAAATTGCTGCTCCAGTTTCCAGTGGGCAGTTCCCCAGACAGAGTAGAAAGGCTGATCTTAATCCTGGTCTTAATAAAGGGACTTTTGATTTTCATTTACAAGAAGTGAGTAATGGATACCATGACCAGGACTAGAGGGGCCCTGCCTCCAGCCAGGGGGAGGAAGGGGACAACTGGGTTTACTGGACTCTGTGTGGATTTGATGGCCTGGCACATCAGACCCACAGGAGTATAAGGCTCTGGTGGACACCAGTGCACAGCGTACCTTAATGCCAGCAAGCTATAAAGGGGCAGAACCCGTCTGTATTCCTGGAGTGAGATGGGGATCCCAACAGCTAACTGGATTGGAGGTTGAAGTGAGCCTAACTGGGAATGGGTGGCAGAAGCACCCCATTGTGACTGGCCCAGAGGCTCCGTGCATCCTTGGCACGGACTACCTCAGGAGAGGGTATTTCAAGGACCCAAAAGGGTACTGGTGGGCTTTTGGTATAGCTGCCTTGGAGATGGAGGAAATTAAACAGCTGCCTGCCTTGCCCGGTCTCTTGGAGGACCCTTCCGTTGTGAGGTTGCTGAGGGTCGAAGAACAACAGGTGCCAATCACTACCACCACAGTGCACCGGTGGCAATATCGCACCAACCAGGACTCCCTGATTCCCATCCACAAGCCTATTCGACGACTGGAGAGCCAAGGAGTGATCAGCAAGACTCGCTCACCCTTTAACAGTCCCATATGGCCAGTGCGAAAGTCTAATGGAGAGTGGAGACTAACAGTAGACTATCGTGGCCTGAATGAAGTCATGCCGCTGCTGAGTGCTGCCGTGCCAGACATGGTAGAACTTCAGTACGAGCTGGAGTCAAAGGCAGCCGAGTGGTATGCCACAACTGATATCGCTAATGCGTTTTTCTCAATCCCTTTGGCAGCAGAGTGCAGGCCACAGTTTGCTTTCACTTGGAGGGGTGTCCAGTACACCTGGAACCGACTGCCCTGGGGGTGGAAACACAGCCCTACCATTTGCCATGGACTGATCCAGACTGCACTGGAACAGGGTGAGGCTCCGGAACACCTGCAATACATTGATGACATCATCATGTGGGGCAACACAGCAGAAGAAGTTTTTGAGAAAGGGAAGAAAATAGTCCAAATCCTGCTGAAGGCTGGTTTTGCCATAAAACTAAGTAAAGTCAAGGGACCTGCACAGGAGATCCAGTTTTTAGGAATAAAATGGCAAGATGGACATCATCAGATCCCAATGGATGTGATCAACAAAATAACAGCCATGTCCCCACCAACTAGCAAAAAGGAAACACAAGCTTTCTTAGGCGTTATGGGATTTTGGAGAATGCATATTCCAAATTACAATCTGATTGTAAGCCCTCTCTATCAAGTGACCCGGAAGAAGAACGATTTCAAATGGGGCCCTGAGCAACGACAAGCCTTTGAACAAATTAAAGAGGAGATAGTCCATGCAGTAGCCCTTGGGCCAGTCCAGGCAGGGCAAGATGTAAAAAATGTGCTCTACACCGCAGCCGGGGAGAATGGCCCTACCTGGAGCCTCTGGCAGAAAGCACCAGGGGAGACTCGAGGTCGACCCCTAGGGTTTTGGAGTCGAGGATACAGAGGATCCAAGGCCCGCTATACTCCAACTGAAAAAGAGATGTTGGCAGCATATGAAGGGGTTTGAGCTGCTTCAGAAGTCATTGGTACTGAAGCACAGCTCCTCCTGGCACCACGACTGCCGGTGCTAGGCTGGATGTTCAAAGGGAGGGTCCCCTTTACACATCATGCAACTGATGTTGCATGCTACGTGCAGTAAGTGGGTTGCACTGATCACACAACAGGCTCAAATAGGAAACCCCAGTCACCCAGGAATCTTGGAAGTGATCATGGGACTGGCCAGAAGGCAAAGATTTCGGAATATTGCCAGAGGAGGAGATGACATGTGCTGAAAAGGCCCCACTGTATAATAAGCTCCCAGAAAATGAGAAGCCATATGCCCTGTTCACTGATGGGTCATGTCATCTTGTGGGAAAGCATCGGAGGTGGAAGGCTGCTGTATGGAGTCCTATACGACAAGTCGCAGAAACGGCTGAAGGAGAAGGTGAATCGAGCCAATTTGCGGAAGTGAAGGCCATCCAGCTGGCTTTAGACATTGCTGACTGAGAAAAGTGGCCAGTGCTCTATCTCTGTACTGACTCATGGATGGTGGCAAATGCCCTGTGGGGGTGGTTGCAGCAATGGAAGCAGAGCAACTGGCAGCGCAGAGGCAAACCCATCTGGGCTGCTGCATTGTGGCAAGATATTGCTGCCCGGGTAGAGAACCTGGTTGCAAAAGTCCATCACGTAGATGCTCACATACCCAAGAGTTGGGCCACGGAAGAACATCAAAACCACCAGCAGGTGGATCAGGCTGCTAAGACTGAAGTGGCTCAGGTGGATCTGGACTGGCAACATCAGGGTGAATTATTTCTAGCTCGGTGGGCCCATGATACCTCAGGCCACCAAGGAAGAGATGCAACATGTAGATGGGCTCATGATCGAGGGGTGGACTTGACCATGGACACTTGCACAGGTTATCCATGAATGTGAAACATGCTGCAATCAAGCAAGCCAAGTGGTTAAAGCCCCTTTGGTATGGAGGACGATGGTTGAAATATAAATATGGGGAGGCCTGGCAGATTGATTATATCACACTCCCACAAACCCGCCAAGGCAAGCGCCATGTGCTTACAATGGTGGAAGCAACTGGCTGGGCATTGGTTGGTGGGTGGTGAGCAACTGCATTGTGCATCATTTATTTTGTAATTATTATTATTATTATTATTATTATTATTATTATTCCTTCCTTTTCTGTCCTATTAAACTGTCTTTATCTCAAACCACGAATTTTACTCTATTTTTTTTCCTGATTCTCTCCCCTATCCCACTGGGGGGGGGAGTGAGCGAACAGCTGTGTGGTGTTCAGCTGCCTGCCGGGTTAAACCACAACAGAGGGCCAAGAGAAAATAAAAGAACTGATTTAGTTCTAGATATGCAATTCGTTCACGTGATTTTAATCATTAATAGAAAAACCATGAATCCTTTATATATTTAATTTTGACATGTAACTATCAACACAATATAAATATGAACACATGTAAATGTATGTAATTATGGATATAGACATGCCAAAGATTTTTTTCTATTTTTATACCTATTTATATGTCTATAAAATCTTAATTGTTTTTTTGGAAGGAGCATTTGATTCTGTAAGATACTGTGTTTTAAATCACCTACAAAGGATTTTCTATAAATCTGACTTGTACTTCCACCTTGTTTCTTTCCATTATTTCAGTCACAAAGTCCTCAAGGGTAATTAAACAACATATTTGGCAATCCTATAGTTCTGCTTTGCAAATATGAGTCAAGTTATTGTTCTGTTGAAGATTCTTCTATGAGAATGTGCCTCAGAAGACATGCATATGGCTTACTCCTTTCTACAGGGGCAAAGGTGCTAAATCATGCTTTGAAATTCAATTACTATTCACTAAAACATTATTTTATGTTTTAAATTATTTTAATTTTTATGTTTTAAACTATTTTAAACAGTTATATCATCCTGACTTTTCTAGTATAGTTTTTCTTCACTTGCAATTGTCCTCCATTCCAGAACGAAACTGAATATTAAATTAGACAATGAAAGCAACTTCTCCAGTTTCCTGCCTTGTGCTTGTGATCACTTTCAGTCTTCTGTCTGCCTGACTGTAACTTTGGCTGTTACTGAAATGCACCTTTTTCAAATGCACCCACGCTACTAAATTAACCATGCTAATTATACCACCGTGAGTGTTTACAACTCCACTATTTTTATGCCATTTCTGAACTTTATGAACAATTACTTATTATCTTCTTTCACATTATTGAATAGCACTGAGACAAGAACAGATATCTGCAGGACCTCTTTAAAAATAATGGGTTAAGTTGTTGCTTCTCTTTTAAACAAAGCAAAATCCTTTTTTATATTATTAATTATTTATATCTATCTTAAAATGTTGAATCAATATATTTATTTTTATCAAACTATATAACTTTTAACAAGTTATAAAATATATGACAAGAGCTATTTTTCATTTACTCGTTAGTAATCCTTCTGTATTTTACATTTTTATTGATTCTGCTGGTTTATACATGATTTTGCTTGGGATCAGTATGAGGCTAACTGACACAGACTTAGCCTATTTATCCCATTTACTTTTAAAAATATTGGTAAGCTATTTTCTTTTTTCCAGTCCCCTGGAAGCTTCCTCAGAATTCTGAGATTGATTAGTAATAATGATTAAGTGATAATTGATATTAATTATTTAGAAAAGTCCTCAAAAAATAAAAAAAAAAATCCTTAAGTAAAAGTTATCCAATCCTGACAATCGATAAAACTTAAATTAAAAACCTGTCATCTAACTTATCTATAACAGATGGAACAGAAAGAATTTTCTTGTCACTCTAAATTAGTTACATAGTTTTGCTTCCAACAATAGAAACGTATAGAAAATTTAGGTCTTTTCTATTTTATGCAGGCAATTTTTTTTTTAATTAAAATATTTCCTATACGGCACTTTAAAAATTTGTTTCATCCTGGTATATTTAAATATTTTGTTGCATTGTCAGAAGGAGGTAGGTAAGCATTGAAATTCTTTTTCCTTTATATGTGTATTGGGTGTAGGTGTAAAGGTGTTGGCAGGAGGTGGGCTGTAGGGACTGCCCCATGCTGGACACAACTGATTCCAGCCAACTCCAACGAACCCACCACAGGACACAGCTGAGCCCATCAGCCAAGCTGGTGGAGCTTCTGGGAAAACATATTTAAGAAAGGGCAAAAACACTACACTGGCAGATAAGGGAAAAAAGAGTGAGAAATTGTAGGGAGGACACCAAGGTCAGAGAGGGAGAAGAGAAGGAAGAAGGAGAAGAGAAGGAGGAAGAGGAAGAAAGAAGGGAGGAGGAAGAAAGAAGGGAGGAGGTGGAGGTGTTCCAGGTGCTAGAGTAGATACCCACACTGCAGCTTGTGGAGGACCCCATGCTGGAGCAGATGGATATTCCTTGAAGGAACTGTGGCCCGTGGGCAGTCCACACTGAAGCAGATTTTCTCCTGAAGGACTGCAGCCTGTGGAGAGGACCCCCACTAGAATGGGGGAAAAGTGTGAGGAGGAAGGAGCGGTAGAGAGAAGCTGTTATGTCCTGACCATAACCCTCCACCTCCCATCCCCACTACGTTGCTTTTCAGGGGACATACTGGAGTTGGCAATGAAGGAACAAATTGAGCCTGGGAAAGTGGGGGCGGAAAGGTGTTGTTTTCATGTTTGTCTTTTTGTTTTTTACTACCCAAATCTATTTTAATTGGCAATAAATTAATTTTCCCCAAGTTGAGTCTGTTTTGTCTGTGACAGTAATTGACAAGTGATCTCCCTGTCTTTACCTTGACAATATTTCTTGTTCCTGTTTTTTCTATTTTCTCCCCTGTCCTGCTGAGAGGGAGAGTGAGTGAGCAGCTGGGTGGGAGTTCGGCTGTTTGACAAGATTAACCCACCACAGTATGTCCTCTCAGGAAAATAGATCTTTGCTATTTTTATGGTTGAATAAATGGAATACATTCATATATATACTGGATATAAGAAAAATACCAAATTTTAAGCAGACTTGGGTAAAATGTGTTATGTATTTACAATATAAATTATGTGCAGTTTGCATTCCACTGTAAAACTTATGCATGCTCTTTGTATAGATTCCAAGGTCTTGACTGAAATAATTCCAAAATATGCTTTTTGTTTTTCAGTATCAGTGAAGAAATAAAATGTATTAAGTTTAAAGTTTGGATTATTAAAACACAATTTTCAGGGAAAAAAAACCAACTATGAAAATCTTAAAGGTTGAGTTCTGAAACAGTACCTACTGAGTAGAGTAAGTGAGATGCTAAAAATATGTAGACTCCTGCAAATGAGGTAACAACTTTGAGAAAATAAACCTGTTATTTTTAATTCATGATAGCATAAGCCTTGATCTTCGCGGTGTCAGTTGAGTACTGAATGTGTTTTCAAGTTGCCCTTTGTGAAGTTAGCACACAGTCAATTTGCCAAGCGAGAGTGAGTAGTTCAGCTAAACTTGGCTGAAATGTGTCTACACAGTTTATAAAAGGACTATCTTCTATATTCAGAAGTTTTCAGTCAAGGCAAAAAGAGGAATAGTGGTCTTTTTCAATTATTGGTTTACATTTTCTTTACTTCAGGAAAATATCCTGGAATGCATATCCTAAGTCATTGCATCACTCCTTAATGTCGCAGATGTGTCTTAAAATACACCCTAGAAACTAAGCAAGCTCCATCTTGAAACTACTTGGATTATCTTTCCTACTACTTCCACCTTAAATTAATAACTTGTTTAGGATTACAAATCAACATTAAACTAATGGTTTCTCTGATTCAATAACATTTTTAAGATCATAGAGTCTTGGGGTACGGGAATCACTTCAGTTACATGCAACTCTACTTGTTCATGTTAACATTAATTTAAAACTCCTCTATCACAGTAATAGCTAAAAATAGAAACTGTAGTCATGAAGTTTTGTAAAAATTAGCCGTTGAAAAAAGACGTTCTCTAAATTTTTTATTTTAAACATGAGCTATAAAACTGTGTAAAATTCTGAATACAGTGTATGCCAATATTGCAATTTAAAGGCATGGGAAATCCCAATCAGGTAGTAAATAAATAAATAAATAGGAATATGATGTTTACCTTCCAAATAGAACGTACATTATTATGTGTATGATATAAACGTCAAACATTTATATACTTTTTTCTTAATGAAATTTAAAATATAGAGTGTGAAATGTATCAAAAATAGTAAGGGAAAATAATGTAATTCCTATACATTAAATGCAAATAAAATATAAATAAATAGGACTATAAAAATAGAATGATATAAATTGCAATGTAAATAAAAACTAGAACTATAATTATGAAAATAATGTTTTAAAAATTTATTTTTAGATTTAAGATGGGATGGAGCTACCCAAAATTGACATTGAAAATTATGAAAACCTAGAACTTAAGATGATCTTAACCTGAGAACTTAATCTAATTTTAACAATTTGGGTGCAACACCAAGTTTTCACTGGCTTCAATAAAAAGTTGTATTGAAAAAAGGACAAAGACATAGCAGGACCTAAGAGTGTTCAGTTATTTAATAATAAAAAATAAATTAATTACTTGTAAAACTGCATTGTAAGAATCCGTGACTTGATAAAAATGTAGAACCCTGGAAGTAAAGTGTGTCATGATATAGTGCACGCACATGGAGTGCATCATGACTGTAAATGTTTCTGTTTAAAAGAAGAGGAAGGAAGGAATCTGCACAGTACAAATGAAAGGGCTGGGGAGAGGAGGAGCAGAAAATGATGAAGGCGGCAAGGGCATTTGCAAACCTGAGCAGTTGCAAGGGCCAAGCCTCTTCCTGCAGTTTGAAGGAAAATAAATGGGTTGCATGAACAGGAAAGGAGTTACTCAAGTGTATATGTGTGTGTGTGTGTACAGATATAAATATATGCTCTTTATGATTTAGGGAAGAAACCAGTATTTAAATTTAACAATTTAATCTTACAAGATGCTAATCATGAGGTAGATAACACACAAAAATTATCAATATCTGAGCAGAACTATAAGTTGACACCTGTGATTTATTATTGAGTAGAGTTATTTATGATGCTTACGTGTTTCTTCATAATGCTTTTTTTTTTTTCCTCTAGCTCCTTCCATTCACACAAAGCTATATATAGACTGGAAGATATTTTGGAAGGAAATTTTGTCAAGAGAATTGCTAAAAGCATAAGGAAACTATTAAATGTAGTTTTCAGTAATTTAAATTTCTAATATTTGATTTTTAAATGATGAAACATCCAATAACCCAAATGACCCTACACAAACATATACATGGAATAAATTATTTCAAATGAAAGCATGAAAATTATTTGTTCAGCTGCTCTAGTGACTGGAAGGTTAGGAACAAAAGCTATTATTGTTCAGTGTATTTTTTCACAGGAAATAGACAGTGGCAAACATACAGTAGTTCAACACATGAGATCAGAGACACCGTTTTTATAGTAAACCAAAACCAGATGTTGGAAGGGCTCGAGACCTTTACAGAAATTATTAGTTATGTTTGCCTTTGAAAGCGAAGAAAGTTTACAGAGAGTCATGTACCTGATTAAGAAAAAGACGGGTTACAAAAGCTGTGAGTATTAACTCATTCAAGAAAAATATTTGCCATACAGACTGTCCATTTTATATATGGCAGTTAGTTATGTACGTAGAATTTGAATTTTGCTTTCATTTGATTTTTGGATGAATATGCTAATTTCTTCATACTACTAAACAACTTTAGAAATAGGAAAAAGGTTAAAGATTTTAAAACTGAAGGCCAGAATTGTGCAATACAACAGTAAGCCCTTGCAGTTTCAATTTCACCATGAATGGATACAGAATTAGGCATTAAAGAAGACTTTTATTTTAACAATTTATCAGAGAAAATTTTAAATGTACCGTAGTATATAAGTAGTATATAACTTTTCACGTAGTATAAAGTCTTTCTCTAGTTAGATGTTAATGGCTTGATATCACTAGATGCTAACTGATTTCATTGGAATTTGATGGAATAGTCAAAAATAAGGTCTTGTGCTACATTCCTACAGGTTTCATGAAAATAAACACATAAGCAGGAAGAAAAAGAGGGGGACTGTAGCACCTTAGACACCAAGGCGTATCTGCCACAAGGCACAAATCTATGGGAAATTGAACTTATTAATTCTAGTACCTCCTAAACTATTTGTTTTCTTGGCATGTTGAAATAAGTTCTCTCTGAGTTCAGTACATGAGGTGTTTTCACTTGTGAAGTTACTGATGTTACTAACCAGTAAGAAGGAATAGAAAGGTCAGTACGTTTGAGGCAATACAGTAAAATTAACCCTTGCAGTGGTATAACAGAGGGGAAAGCTGAAATCAGGACATTGGAATACTGATCTTAGTTTTACCTAAGAAATTCTAATACTTCCTCACATATTCTCGCAAACTTCTTTGCATCCCACTTGTCTTCATGTCAATCAGCTTGAATGATTGAGAGTAGGTATGTGGCAGCTTAGTGTTGAAGTCTAACTGTGTTAAGGCATTGATTGGCTTAAACAATAGTCACTTTATTTTAGAGCAGGATACTCTACCCGTTCCCTGGTCTTGATCCAATCTCTGTATCTCTTTACGCCAACCAAGTTTTCAAAGTTAAAATGTCTGTCTTCACTTCCAAAAAACCCAAAAGCTGGCCTGCTTCTTCCATCAGCAGGCTTCCAGTTCCCTGTTATCTTGTTCACGGCTTTGCTGATTTCTCATTGGCTTAGTGGCTTGCTTATTCAGATCATCTTTTGCAGACACTGGGTTAACTTTTCTGAGCAAATGCTTTTTCCTAGCAGGGATTTTGATTTTTTTCCTTATCCTGTTTCCACAAGCTGGAAATCGGTTTAAAAACTTAGTACCCATCTTATTTTTAGTCCTTTTGTAGTCCTCTACCTATAGAGCTATAGAGTCTTGAAATTCTGGAGCTGGAAAATCCTGAAAGGTTGCTATGTTGAAGAGATGAGTCTGTAGATAATATATGATGCCTAATAGGAAACAGTGCAAGAGACTATAATATCAGAGAAGTTGTTGGAGATGTAGTCACAGTGAAAGGGAAGATCATGTAATTTGATTTTAACTCATAATTTGAAGGCTTTAGGCTTTTCAAAGTTTCACATACATTAAATATATAAATGAAATGTATTTCAGGTTAAATTACAGTCATCTTAATATAGTACTAATAATTAAATAAATGAAATTATACGAATTAGCTCTCGAAGAATATTTCTATCAGCAATCAGCAAAAACTAACCTGAACCTAAAGTTTCCTAACGGTGGTACTTAGTTGAACCTCATCGTGTTAAATACAATTCAAAGTGGAAGACAACTTCTTTGAGCAGAACTTGTGGAATTTGCTTTACTTGATACACATTTGCAGATGCAATGCAGTGCAAGCCTTAATAGAGAAAAGGAATGTCTTTACACCTTCCCAACATAGTTTCAAGAATACAGTTTGAGTTTAAATTGAAAATAAATTATACAAACTCACATAAAATTAGATATTAACACATACAGGAAAATGTGGACTAAACTGTAGCAAATGGATCTCCTAGAATGCCTTTTAGTCTTGTATGGTAATGCTTAGGCTGTAAGTATGGTAGATAACAATATGTTGTAAAGACTGTTTGACTAAATACTCATAATTGTGTAAATATGTAAACACTATAGGCTTTAATGTGCTTAAACATTTTATAGTAACAAATTCCTGTTATATTATAGTTCTATAAAATCTTACTGAATTTCCGTAAGAAGCAATCATATATCATAACCTTGTATTCAGTTAAAGTTCATTTGTGGCATTCTGCAGTTTGATCTACATTCTGCACTGTGAGTAATAGGGCACTATTCTATAACTTACCATCTCTTATAAGATAATTTAAACTTGCTCTTATGAATTGGCTTTTTGAAACTTTTCTTGTACTGATGGTCTGTTTGAAGGTACAGGCTTTCCAAACAGGAATGTCATCATATCTAACTCTTTTGAATTTAGGAAAGGTTTCTCAGAAAGGAGTCTATCTATATTCACTACTAGCGATGCTACCAGGCCCATCTTAGTCTCTACCATGATATGAGTTTGTTCATTTGGTGTCATTTGGTGTTTTCTTATACCAAAAGAGTTAGAAAGACTGTTGAAATGGAGGACATAGATTTACACTGATCTGGGGAAATACTACCTATATATGAGAGTGTGTATGATAGTACCTATTGTAAAATGTGCTTGGATCTACACCTTTTACATCTTCTTACATTGTTATACTGTGTATGAATGAAATATATACTGTTTGAATTTGTGGGATAAGCCAATATTTTAATCTTCCACTGAGATTTAATGGAAACATTACACAGTTGTCTGTATCTTTAAGTGTTTCTGCACACATTTATGAAGTATTCAACGCAGGCTGATACAGGAGGCAGGATTCTGAGCCAGATGAACCAAATACCTATCCAAATCTTTTGATCTTGGTGTAGATACAAATGAGCAATTGTAAGAAAAGAGAAATTGTTTCAGTCCAGTTTCTGCTAGGAAGGTGTAAACATCACAAGTTAAGCAACAGTGATAAATAGTGTTTCTAATTGGCAACCTTGCTGATCGTTTCAGAGAGATAAATGGTCAAAGAAACTGAGCTACCCTCTTGTACCTAGAGATGAATCTTCCAGCACAGGATTAATGTACTTTTGTGGTGATTGTTTTCCAACACTGCTACACAGAATTGGCTGATACTGCTTACTGTTACAATTCCTCTTAAAATATATGAATGAAATAAATGTGTAATGGTTAACATCAAGGTAAAAAAAAAGTCTATCATGTTTGTTAATGGAGTACAGCAGCAATTAATTTTATGGTTAATGTGTTAGGTATGGAAAGTCTGCAAATGAGGTAATAAGGATGTGTTACATCAAGCATCCTTATAAGACATCCGTAAAGCTATGAGATACTTTTCAAGACACTTTGAAAACTAAATTTAACAACAGTGAAATTCAGGTGATACTGCAATGTAAAAATGATGTAAATGTAATCTTAACCAGTAAAATAAGGTATATTATCTGCATTATAAAATAGATGGCCAGCAGATGTAGTTCACAAATTAATAGAATAGAATAGAATAGAATAGAATAGAATAGAATAGAATATTTCAGTTGGAAGGGACCTACAATGATCATCTAGTCCAACTGCCTGACCAATTAATGTATGAACTATTGTAATGTATATACATATGTACTTTTGATTGTTTAGGGATAAAAGAAGGGGGCTGTATGATTAAAGGCTGTATTGCAGAAGAAACTGTTCTCCTGAAAAGAGATGTGATTGATAGATACGATTTATTTTGCCTCTACTAGCCAAAAGGATCGTGAGTATGAAGCAAACATTTTGGACATTTTGTTATAATCCTTACATGATGTTGGTAATAAAAAGGCTTTAAACTTGCATTTTGTTTTTTAATGGGCAATCATATAGTATTTTCTACAATAACTTTCAAACTTCTGTAAGACTAGGCAAAGCATTGCCCTTATGCTTAGGGCAATGAAAGTTTGCATAGCAAAATGGCCACGGGTCCTGCTGTTTATGTAGGTCAGCACGTCGTAAATTCAGGTGAGTGGTAGATGCTGCTAAGGGATAACCGGGGTGTACAGGAATGAGGACAACATCTAATGAACAGTGGATGCAGAAGCAGCAGATTGTTGCCTCTGTTTCTTTCTTCTGCCTGGCAACACCACTAACTCTGAGTCACCAGAACTCCCTCCCCTACGCCTCTACTATAGTCTTTGTTTCACAGGAGTGATCCACATTCTCACCCTTCTCCCATACTACCCCACCCTTTTAATAACAAAATTCAACTTTACGTACACTGCTGGGGAGCTCAGGCCAACTCTTTTCATGAGTGCTAGAAGGACAAATTAAATTAGAGGAAAAGTACTTCTGTAATAGTCAAGACTATACTGGAGGTATTCAAAATACAATCAGAAGTATGGGAAACAGCAGTTAGAAGCAGTTAGAAAATGCTAATTGTTTATCATTTTACCCTGGTGTTGTTTATATTTGTAGTGTATTGAAAGGCATAGTAGCATATAAACATAAATTTTATATTTGCTAGTACCTTAACAACAAATAGAAAAATCATTATCTCACACTAAATCCTGTTATAAACTTTCATGGAATGGAAGGATTCTGTCACATTAAGTTCTACTGTAAAGGTACATCTTCTCAGCTCTAGTTATCCATGATCTGTCTAAAAATAAAAACTAAAAATGCAGGAGAACTTAAGTTGATCAGAAGAGCCAGAACAAAATTATATGTTACGAGTCCTCTGCATATACACTGATCCACACATACTTTCCAACTAAATATTTTTTCAATGGATTACACTGCACAGGATTCTCCAAGGCCTTCTTTGACTTTAACAAGTTTTAGATCAGTTCCGATAATGTCATATGTCCTTAAAATCTTGCAGTAGTGGCAGTCTCCACAAACAATTTTCTTACATTACACAAGCATATTTTGCTGCATATGTTTTATAAATATATCTTCTAACATTTATATTTCTATTTAAATAAATATATTAAATTCTATTAGTTTTGAGATGCTACCCTTATATCTTTTTTAATAAATATCTATGCTGGGAAAGAACTGTACTTCAATAACCTATGTAAACATATTGCATATTATTAGACCTTAAAATTACATGTTTGACAGCACAGAGTTTCTCAAGGGTTTTATTGCAATCTGTGAAACTTATTAACTGTGATTTCATAGCCAATGACAAAAGATAATAAAAAATCAGCTGTTCTTTAAGTCAAAGCATTTGTCCATAGATAATAAAAAATCATAATTTCCATGCAAGACTGAGGAAAAAAAAAATCTTCGGCACCTTGAACTGTTTCCACTCATCTGACTAAAAAGACATAGTAAACCAAAATGTTTTATACTTCAAATGTTTTTAATTTGGGACTCCATATAGCAAATCATGTGGGACTTGACTAAGAGCTAGTTAAGATCCTGGAAGCACAAAGTATGTCTGTAAAAAAAAGATAAAGAAAAAAACCTGCATACCTCTCCAGTCAGAAAGACAGGGGTTGGGGAAACTGTACAGTAATAACAGATGCTCTTGGTTTAGACTCTTGGACATTGTGGATCCAAATAGTTTTTCTAAACCGTATATATTACTACTAGATGCTTTTTCTGCTAATGTAAGCATATTGAATGCTCTTGTAGAAACTGCTGTTGTTTTAGATTTTTATTTGAGTTTCTTGAGGAAAAAGAAGGAATTAAATCTAGGTTTCTCACAACGTGGAAGAATGGTCTAAAAATTGGATAGTAGTTTGTTTTAAATACAACAAAATTAACAAATTAATGAACAAAACCCAAATGCTAAAACTGCTTTTCATGAAGATATAGGTTGTGTTGTTGTAGTCCATGTACAAGAAAGTTAAATGTACATTGCACAGGGTTTGGGGGATTTTCTGAAAACAGGTGCCTTCATATGACAGGTTCACAGACCTTTTTATGCCAACATCAAGGAAGCATTCTGAGATGGGAAAAAGTGAAGGATTTGGCATTTGAAAAATTAGAGTGAGCTTGGTCAAGAACAACTGATTACCATGGTACTTGTTTCCCATCCTGTGGATCCAAACTACTTCTGCATCTAGGTAACAGTATAGTAGTTTTCACTTATGTTCATAAAGCAAGTAACGTGTCAAATAAAAGTCAAATCTCTGACTTTTCAGTGAAGATTTGTTTGGATTCTCCAAAACAACATTAAGAAATTTTTGCTTTTAGACAATGTACTATATTCATGTTAGTACCTCTATAATGAGTGAGAAAATAATTAGCAAAGGAACAGTAGTCACTGTTGTTTTTTTTTTTTTTTGTCATAATCTATTTTATCCCAACATATCTCCATCCTCTTCAGCAAAGACACTTTTTTTTGTTTTTTTCCCTTGCACCTTTCTTCTCATTTCACTCTTTTTCTCTCATGCTTTCTGAGAGAGAGTAGGGAGAGTGACACTTTATACTCAAGCTTGATAAATGAATTCTTTGCTTTCTTGTTTCTTGGTAAGTGGACCATTAAGCTGTATGTCCTTGACTGTCCCTGTTGGTAGGATGAAAGAATATAACAACAAAAGTATTTACCTTTGAGTAAATTTTATTTTACTTCCAGCATATAGTTAATAATATATTTTGTATACAATTTCACTAATACAGTACATGATTGAAAATGTGGTAGAAAGATTAAAACGTAATATGCTTCATGTTTTCACAAGTCTTGTTAAACTTTGTTGTTTTAACATCTTAAGTTTGCATTCCCACTTGCATTACATGAAGATTATATTATGAAGAAAAAAAAGAAACTCCTCTGAACCAGTTTTTATAATGTGCATCCTTAACTGACAATAAGTAATTGGAAAAGAATTTTTGTATTTGTAAGGTTTGACCTTGACATTGTTTGTGTAGGCCTCCAAAGCAATTATTGTAGAAACTGAGATGGAAAACAATGGCAAAAAGCAGACAGAAATGCTTGAATTAGTGCAAATCACAAACATAGCTGAGTGGTATTAGATGACAGTTTACTTTTAATGAGAGAAGACATGAAGTAATTAAAATCTTGACATACAATTATGAAAAATATCAGGTAACAAGCCTGCTATGCAATATAAAATAAGAAAAGACATTTTCTGAAAACTTGCCTGATGCTCTGTCATCTGAGACTATTCTTTATGAGTGCAGGGTGAAGGTCAAGGAGGTATCTCAACTCCATCAATCCTTTGGACAGTTACAAATGACCTTTCACTTTTCATAAGACATTCAATATTCTGAATGGGGGGGATACATTTTTCTGTGTTTAGAAAATAGCAAAATTGAAACCTTTTATAGCGCACAAGGTGCATTTGTGTTTGAATCTCCTGAACAGCTCATTCATTCTTAAATGTTCATTGACGCCAATATCTCATTTACATGAACTAAATGGTTTTAAAATGCTGTATCTGTTTCAACATATACTTTACCTTTTCATATTTGTATTGCATTAATTTTTATGCTATATTTTGCCTATTTTTTAACATGTATTTTATGTTTTCTTCAAGCAAAGTTTTAAAATGCTACTGTGCATTCAGAAGTATGGGTTTGAATTGTTGCTGCTCTGATTTCATATTGATGCAAATCCAAGCATTACACCACATTTTTGTTTCATATTTATTTTGCAAGGATTAAATCCTGAAGTCTGTTTTAGTCTTGATCTTTCAAGGTGTGTATGGAAATTGTGTTGTTAGAGTGTGTACCACCAGATACACATTTCTGTGTGACTTATGGGGTTTAACTTTAATCCACAGGCATTTCTGTGTGTAACCAGAGCTTGCTTTTTGGTCATATAATCTTTGATTCCAATGGTACTGGTGTTAGGTAAGAATTAAGGATTTAAGTGTTATTATTTTTGTACTGAATAAAAAAATGCTGGCAAGCTATTTCACTCTTATTTTGGAAATTCCTAAATATTTCTTTCCCTTTTCCACATAGATTCATTTTTTTCTCCTATTTTTTACACAAAACAAAGAAACTTGGGATTCTAGGCAAGAACTGTTGCTATATCTGTCCCAATACTTTGCATGTTGTGAGTAAGGAATCCTTTTGCTAACTTAAGTTGTGCTTCAGTGTATAAATATAGAGAAAATAAAGGAAAAAAGACAAACACAAATATATGTAAACGTTACAAAAGAACAGCATCTCTTCACTAAAGAAACCAAAAAAACCCCTTTGAGATAGAGCATAATAATAGACTGAGACCAGTCTTGGAACATAAATGAAAACTTACATAGGGAGAACTGAAATACTTGTTTTATAGTATCTTAGCTCACTTACTGTATTTAATCAAAGATACTAGAACATACAATATAATTCTATCAGTTTAGAAGAATCTATCACTATTTTTAGGGCTGAAAGTTAGGTGTGCTTTCAATTGAACATAATTATTTATTTAAATCATACATAATATCTCATTCATTGCTTATAGAAATATTATTCAAGGTCTGCCATGGGCAACAATTTGAAATAAAGCATAGGCAATTTTATTAGACTTGAAAAGCTATTCAGAACAGAATTATTAAAACAATGCTCAGATTCTCAAATTGGATAAACCAAAGTGACATTCATAATATCTCAGTAATCTGGTTTCAAAAATATGTCTTGCTACAGTCTTCAAAATCCTGTGATTTAGTTTACCTGTACTTTACTATGTATTCACTACTTATACTTTACACTGAGTTAGATTCTCTACTCAGACCAGCGTAAATCATGAGTTAGCACAGTTTATGAAACACTTTTTTTCCTCTCTCTAGCTTTCTTCATAGGTAAGCCCAGAAATGGAAAAACAGGAAGAAGCATTTCAAAACATTTTAGGGAAGGACTCCAGGACAAATATTGTCCAGTGTGTGCTCCTGTACTTATAAAACATCATTAGCATGAGCTTGCATCCCAGGAATTTCAGCAAAATTAAATCAAACAGAATTATAGTCTTCATGAGTAAATGTTAGGAAAAATTTCCTAAGGCTACTTATATATCAAGACATAATAGGCATATACATGGAAAAAATACTGAAAGCTGTGCTATTAACAAATTTCAGAAAACTTCCCTTAATTTTGATAAGGTACATTCAGTTTCAAGGTAGTTGAAAATATAAATGCAAAGCGTAGACATTCCCCAATTTTATAGGAATAGTTACCAATAAAAGCTAGAGATTCAGAATTTTAATAGTAGCAAAAAAAAAAAAAATCATGTTTCATTAACATGATGTTTCATAATCCCTGTATTATCTGGAAAACTTAAAGATCTGAAAAAGTAGAAATAACAGTAATCCCTTTCCCCCCCATCTTTTAAAGGACTTTGTGTATGTGTCTTTCCTGGAATTCCAAAAATTATGTAAATTGTTTCTTTCTTATGATGGTAGAAATCTATATTTTAACAGAGACCTTCTGAAAAAAACCCTGTTTAAAACTGCTGATCTGTTTTCCTGTTGAGTCTTATCACACTAGTGTTTGAGCTCTAATGTGGTACTAGCAAGTACTGGGTTTAATGTGTGCTATGGTTAGTCTCTCTCTTGGGTTAATGTATATATGGAGATACATATTAAAACAAATTGCTAAAAATAAAGAAGCTGGCCAATGCAAGACATTTCTTGTTCTCTTAAGCTGTTATTCATTTGAATGTGTGAATGTTAATTAGGCACTCAGTCCAAAATTTGCACCTTAATGAACCTGTCATTTAAATTGATGTCATGGCCTCAGTAGATGATAGCCTACTGAGTTCTTGCTGATCTTTCCTTATATGCAGGTTAACATGGTGGAAATAGAGACCCAGCAGATGACTTTTTTTTTTTCTTTTTTTTTTTTTCTGTTAAGACTTCTGTCTTCTTGGTTTGAAACTAAGGCTCAAGCTGTGAAATCGGGAAGGAAAAGGCCCGAAGTGCAAAAAACCTCCAGTTGACTAAAATCTAGTGAAATAAAATTAATTTAAATGTATTCATGGCTCTGATTGTAGCTCAGATACATACTTATCTGCAAAAACAGTGACTTTTAACCAGGCCAGATATATTGAAATAATACATGATTGTCTTAAAAAAAAAAAAAAAAACAAACCAAACAAACCAGCAAAACCAAAGAAAATCAAACATAGAAAAAAAAAATGCAACATTATTGTGGAGATTTTACACTAACAAAAATAAGAAACTCAGTTTTGGTTCCCAGAACAACAATCATTCAGTCACACAGTGAATATACAAAAATACAGTGAAGTTAATACTGCACGGTATATGGCATAGAAATACAATATAATATGTACAGAAAGCGCAAAGCAGCAGAATTACGGTTGCTGTGGGAACCATACTTTGAATTTAATGACATTTGTTTGTGTCATATCTCAATCATAATGTTGCATTAACGTAGTCATTTGCATTTAATTCTATATTACATTCCTAGTTTAGAAGAACACATTTGCAGTTGCTCATGTCTCTGCTTCCAACAGTGATTCAAAATTATATACTTTCTAAGAATATTTTGACAGAATTATATATAACGTCATGATGGAGCATCTCATTACCCTGGCAAGAGACCTTGATGCAGGAAGTAGTTTGTGAAAGAGTTAGGTACTGATAACTAAAAATCTTGTTTTTAAAGATGGTTTATTAACTATGCTGTTATGTTATTATACCTGTACTTTCATGGGTGAGTATTTTGTTATGAGAGATGGAGTGCTTAATTATTTCTCAGTGACCACAACTTCAGTGTAAGTGGTCTGAACTCGTAAGAAAACAGAAATGTATAATCCAGTTAAGATTCAATTTGTGCTTTATTTATTTCTTTTGAGAACATAAGGCATCAGACTGGGAAGAAGATACAGTCACTTAGGGTAGAGGTCCATAAGCTTCTGTCGTCTCTTCTACTGCAGAAAAGCACTGATGAGAACCAGGCTGAACAGCTACTAATCAGGATAAGGAGAACTGTACATGGAGATAATAAAGTAAAGCATAGAATGAACATTTTGTTTGAAAACAGTCTAATAGACAATATGACAAATAAAAGCAAATGATATGTACTAGGTATAAAATATTTAATAATACTTTGACGGGAACCTGAATTTCACGGCTATTGAAATGGAGATGTATCTATGCATAGACCAAGGGCCCTTTTCTTCTAGCAACTAAACAAGCAGAAGCAGGTGTACTGTTCATACCTCTCTTATAAAGAACCATCACTGAAATGAAGATACATATTATGAGAATAAAGGTAAAATAATGACCCCTAAAAGAAGTGAAAAAACTCTAATCAGTTTCACCAGAAGGACTTCACCTTGAAACTTCCACCTAAGTTTCTTTTAAAACCAAGTTCTAGAATTTTTTATTGAGTATACAGAGAGAGGCCTGACAGGATCTCAACATCTCTATTTATTTAAAAAGATTGCAAGGGTTAGGGCGTGTTGCCAGGGTAAAAGCCAACAAAGAGTGTGAGACCAAAGGAAAAGAAAATAAATACAAAAAAAATAACTGGAGTGGTTATGAGATAGGAAAACATGAAAAAAGGAGAAGAAATAAAATATAAAAAATCATAATATAAAATATGATAAAATGGAAAACTATAAATATTTAAAGCTGAAATATATATTTAATTAGTTACTTTTTCTGTACTGTTTAAAAATCTCTACTACTAGGGGGGAAAGGAAATGGAGAAGTTCTGCACTCAGGCCACAGTCTGGACCAATTCATCCAGTATTCCCTACTGACAATGCTCAACTTGTCAAGCCTACATATTTTTTAGAGGCATGTCATAAAAGGTATATACAACTCTACTTCAGGAATTTTACATTGAAGACTTCCATTGTTAAAATGTTTGAAGTGTTGATACATGATTAATACATAAAAATGCAACAAAGCTATCATTTATGACTTATTTAAAAATAATTTATAACGTATTTAAAAATCATTTGGCAATAGAGGTGTCAGATATATAAACCCCTCCACATTCTCTGAAAGACTATCTACTTTCAACATAAGTAAAAGAGGCAAAACCAGCTACTAAATAAATTAATAGTGAAGTCATATCCAACCCTTACTTGGCCAGATGAAGTGGAGATAGTGGAACAGTATTATTGTGGAACTCATACAGTTAAAAGAAGTCACATGTGGGCCCCTATTGCATAAATTACGTATTCAGGTGCATATTTTTTTTAGACAAGTAGATCTGAAGTTCAGAAGAGACTATCCAATCTCTTAATCTGACTTCCTTTGTAACATAGGCCATAGAATTTCACCGAGTTACTTGTGTCTTTAGCCCAATAACTTCTATTTGCAGAAACATATTTCTCCAGAAAGACCTGCAGTCTTGAAGAGCTGAACAGATATATGGCTTCCACTGTTAGCTTGTTTCACTGAGTAAGTACCATTGTAGTATTAAAAAATGTACCCTCCTTCTAATGTGAAATTGTTTGTCTTCAGCTTCCCACTGTTGGGTCTTGGTATGCCTTTCTCAAATTGTCCTTTAGTTCTCAGTGCTTTGTTTCTGTGAAAGCCCTGGAAAGTGTATTGAAGTGAAATCTCAATATTTTCTTTTTGATGAGTTAAACAAAATGTTGAATATTTTTTGGCTCTTATCTGCATGAGCTCTTATTTTTCAGGATGGTCTTGAATAATGTCTCAGAACTTGATGTAGTATGTGTTCTGTTAATTACATTTAGAGAGGTAACTTCTGGCAGACTTTTTTTCAGCTGATTGCCTAGAATCAATATGAACCAAGATTTTTACTTTTTTCAAATTCTGGATACACAGATTTTTTGGAACTTCTTTTTGTGTGCCAATTAATGTATCAACATGATGAGATCAGCTATTGGCATCCTTACCTGTTTGCATACTATGTTTGTCACAATAGAAGTTATTGGAATCCTTGTTCTTTTTTTCCTTCCTGCCTTTATCACAGGCTATGATTATTATTGTGCAGAAGAAGCTATCACCCCTTCCTCCATTGAGGCTGAAACATTACAAGCCCTAATGCTGAAAATCTGTTAAGATGGAAATCTTAGGAACAGCTTGAATAATTTATTTTATTGTTCCCATGCGTCTTTGCCTGTTATGGGTTGGTAAATAACTAATTAAGAAAACTGAACATCTAAAAGGCTTTTTAAACATGCTTGATGCCTTTGAGGTGGGATTTCTTACAGAAAATAATCTCTTCAGGAACTATGCATTATACTTGAGCACAGACAAAGACAAGGCAGTAGCATGGAAGTCTACTAAATTCTTTTCAAAGTTGTGATGATATCATGCTATGAAAACTCAACCAAAACTCTAACACAGTTATCGGGAGCTGATGATCTAATTGAATCCCCAGCATGAAGTTGCTCACTTCAAATTCAAACCATAGTCAAGGTCTGTTCTCCGGGAAACATGTCCTCTGTTCTACCACTTGCCTGCATATGATCACTGAAGAGATTTGGAATCTAGTTTTAGCTTTCCACCCCTCCATTTATTTACCAAACACAATTCCTTGGATATAATTTCACAACATAATGGTCTTCGTTTATTTATGTTTATATATTTTAAGGGGGTAAAGAAAAATAAGCTTCCCTACTTTGTAGAGGCATTAATTTATTTCTAGGCCAGATCTTGTTTTCTTTGAAGGTTTTTAATTATTTATTTATTTAATAGGAGGCCTTATATGATTCATTCCTGTCTTCTTATTACAATTCAAGTTATTATTATATTTTTGCTCTCATTTGAGTTGTATGGTTTACTTTAAAGATACACATTTGGAATACTTATCTCTAAGAAAGAGATTTTTCTCTTATCTGCGTGACTAATGCAAAACCATGGATGGCTTACTGATAATTGTAGTTGTTTGATGCTACACGTCTCACAAACAATGTGCCACTCTCAGGCTTTTCTGGTTCTTTTCCCTCTCAGAAGTTTACATTAACCGTTTTGTCTCCATTTCAGATAGTTGAGCACAGACTGAGAAGAATTTGGGAGTGGGGAGGGGGAAGAAGAGGATGGCTGAAAATACCTGAGATGGGATAGCCTGAGAAGTCCTGGCTGAATTCAAGATCTTAGAATTGGGACCTGAAACACAGCTTACACAAACCTGCAGTAAGATATGTTCAGCGGTGAAAAAACTTAAGCTAAGGCAACAGAAGCAGAAAAAAAAGAAAGGAAAAGAAAAATTATAAAAACTTCCCAAGCTCCATGATGAAAGCGGTCCTTAAAGCCTGAGTAGGTAGCTGTTCTTTCCCCCAATTTCCCTTTTCTTTCTGTTGCTGCAGAATCCCATTTTATAGTCACTTCCCATCAGAACAGAAGAAAAAAGAAGAGAAAATTAACACCTCAGAAACCTAAAAGAAGGTAATGTGCCACTGTATCATACAGAAGAATACTGAGGCCATAATTTGTGAAGGTATTTCATGCGCCCTTCTCTCTTCACCACAGCTAAACTCTGTGATGAATCACAGCCAGAATTTCTATCTTTTCAGAAAGTTTTGAGAAGATAAATCCTTGGGACTATTGTATGCAAAATCCCAATAATTGGGCTGTAACTGTTCCCAGTTGTCTTTTCAAAGAAAACACCCTTCAGTTTCTTAGAAAAGTTAACATTTAATGACCACTGAAAATACTGGAGATCGTATGTGGAGTACTGTAGATAACTTCAGAAAGGTTATTAAGGCCTAAGTCTACTGATTTTCCTTACGCTGGTGCCTGTGTCCCTCCTCTCCCCCCCTCTTGTGTATATTTGTGTGTAGATTCAAATACAGTTCCAGTTCCATATTTACAGTTCTGTACAGTCTCCATTAATCTTCATTCATTTATAATTCTTATGTTTTTTACATATTATTGAGTCAATATCCAAGAATCCAAGTGTGGATTCTTCAGAGCTTGAAAAGAGTTAAGAGTAATCAGTCCTATTTTTGCATTCAACCAATAAACACTTTTCACATTTCAGTCTCCTGAGTTCTGTAAATAGCAAGCAATTTTTGTGTCCAAGAGTACTTTCCAGTGGGGTATTTACACTTTTACTACCCAAAATCCCAAAGTTACCCTAACATCCTCTTCCCTGGAAGGAAATTACAGAATTTTTTAACAATACAAATAGCATCATGAATATTTTGTATCTCAGCACCACTGCAAGAAAAAATATAAGTACCTCACCGGAAGTCTTCAGCTATGTCAGTGTGTGATTGTAAAATCTGTAGGAGTAATAGAAAAGTATTTTCATTAACCAATCTTGTTACATGGTCATGAATAGTTGTCCATTGTTTATCAATGGGCAGCTGGTGAAATGTTCTGTGATGACAAAAGTATTCATGCAGCAAGCAAGGAGTGCTTGTTCTGGAGTATTTCAAGTTCAAGACTCTTTGATTCAAAATCTGGAAAACAGTATGGTATAAAGCCATACAGTAGATGTGAAATGCCCAGCAGTGCTGTAAGAACTATAGTATGAGGAAGGTAAGTTTCACAGAAACCTATCCAGAATTAATTTCAGACTTACAATGCATCTTACCACCAGCAGATTTCTCTTGAATGACTATAACTGTAGAAGCAAACAAGCCCTGAGAGCTGTTAGTTTTCTGTAACTAGTTTGGCCTGGGCATATTGGCATGGCATGTCCACAAAGAAGATGCTGAACACCAAAATGAAAGCAAGGCTTGTTATTGTCATAAGACTGTAAACCCTCAGTAGGTATTTGGCTTTGCAAATATGGTGTTTCCAATTGAATGGGATATACCACATCTCTTTTTTCTATCCTCTCTCCTTCTCAGGCAGCAGAGTACAGTTATCATCGAACTCCAGACGTAGTGAATTTTAATGGAATACCAGCTTTAAAGTGGGCCACTCTGGCAAAACGTGCTCAAAGAAATTTTAGTGACTACTAAGTGTTTTCAATGATGATCAAAGACTAGTTGACATGAGTAATATCATTAAAAATGTGAATTGTTGCTGTTTATCATTTGCTACCATGACTAGTTAAAACTTACATTGGATCATAGAAGAAAAACTCTTAAGCTATTACCTGAGCAACTACAAAATAGCTACAGAATAAGTCTCTGATCAGCTGAAATTAACTGACGGTCAGATGCACATAAGACCTACTCACTTTTAATTGCCCATTGTTTTCTGTTATGCATTTGAAAAGAAACATAGGAAACTTGTCTGAAATGTGGATAATAGAATTGGAGACACTGTCACAGCAGTTTAAGCTGCTGGGACACTGATAATGCTTTCAGGCCTTGACTACCTGTTGTAATGCAACTACGTTTTCCTGTTTGCTGGTAAGGGTCTGTGCTGGGGAACCTGTCCTGTAAAGATAAATTGGCAGGCAGGAATCTGTTTACATTCCTTTTACTCTAAGGCTTGTGTGTCTGTAGGGCTATGTGCCTTGTTTGCTTTTTTCAGTGAGATCATATTTGTCCACATGACGAGCTTGCTTGAGCAGATGGGCTCTGTGGAGGTTTCCTTTCCCTAGCATTGAGGAAACTGAAGCACTGGAACATATTATGTGTAATTGCAAGAACAGTTAGTAACCCAAACTTGGAGAGCCTTGGGCTGCTTTGGTTTGTGGGTTAAATCAAGCATGAAGTCATGGGAGCAAGAATCATCTCTTCTCTGCCCATAGTTCGCAGGGTAGGAAGGAATCAGGCTGGTGCAGAAACTGGAAAAATCAAAGCAGCTGAGTTCCCCTAGGGTGCTGTTCTCATTATCTGCCAGTGAGTAGCTCTGGCTAGAAATAATGCTGCTCATCTACTGCGCGTCCTGCTCCTGGCTATAATGAATCACAGTTTGCCAGGGTGATGCACACACCTTGACTTTGGCACTAATCCACTATCGTAGTTACCTATTCCCCTGTAACACAACAAGAGGAGGGAACATTCAACTGAGATAGGAGCCTGCATGGAGGCAGTTTCTTGCCATCCTGGCAACGTGCCTCTGATTTCACGCAGCTGCAGGCACACAAGCTCTCACTGGGAGACTGATGATTGAAACAAGCTGGTGCTTGATTCAGACAGCTGACTGGTATTCTCACCTCTCTGTTTTTGGTAGTTCTCATTTCTGTGCCTCTTCTTAGCCTTTATTCCTTCTGGTTATTTCTCTTTCCCAGTCTTGTTTCCTTCCCACGTGAAATTAGCATGTTTTTAAACTTACTCTTCTATCTGATAACCTTACAGCTCATTATCCACCATTGCTTATGTACCTCAACTACTCAGGATAGAAATGATGGTGAGGATTAGGTTATGAACTTTTGTTGCCGAAGTCAGTGTACAGAGCATGAGTGAACAACAATGAAAAATAACAAGATTATAAGCACTCTGGAACTTAACCATTTTCTTTTTCCCTCTCTACGCCAAATAATGGGTCAATACCACTGAAGTGAAGAAGATGTAACTATTTCCTTCTTCTTCTCTTATCTTCACTTTACGATTTTGTTGAGCAGGAGAATGGAACAACAAGTGCTTAGATAGTAGATAGGAGAAAGTGGATGGAACGGCAGAGCAGACATTGGGCCCCCTGTTTTCTTTAATTGCCAAGGAAAGATGGACATTCTTGCCAATGCACATCACTTATTCTTTCACTGGAGGTGACTGAGATGTATCTTTATGATACCTGCCTGTCAAACTTCTGACATTTAGGCTAAGCCCAGTGCTATCCTGTTGAAATATAAACATGTCACTTTCCAGTATCATTAGCCTACATTGAAGCTCGAGATTTCATTAGACTCTATTTCTGGTTCTGCTATGCTTGGCAAATTCTCCTTCCTAAAAATAACTCAGATCCCCCAAACAAACCAGGAGTCACCAATTCCCACTGGTGGTTTTTTTTATATCAAGGTAATTCAAGAAGTAAAAATACATTTCCAGTCTTTTCTAAAAAGTAAAGACTTTAAAGAGGTTAATGGATACTGTTAAGGATGCTTGTTATAAATTAATGATTTTGCCTCTTTTACGTCAGTAACATTTTAAAAATAGATTAGCAAAACAATAAAATAATAACATAACCTGTGGTCAAGTTAATGCCTAGTTAATTTTCAGGTAGAAACTTCTGCAAAAAAATTGACTTAATCAAGGAAGGAAACTCCAGTTGTATGTCACAAGGAAATGCAGTGAAAAGAAGAAAGAATTTGAAATGGAATTTGCAATAGTTTCAGAGAAACAGAGACCTGATCAAGAGAAAATGTGTATAGAGCATATTTACAAATAATTTTTTATAACACATAACATATTTCTCTTGTATTTAAAAAAGGTGTATAACCTTTTATGAAGGTTCATCTCACCAAGTGGATGTCTACATCTGAGTTAGTTGTCTAACTCAAAGACAGTAAGAAAAGAGATGCAATTGAGAGATACTACAGGAGGTGTTTCTGGATTATTTTGGCTGCCTCCTTTAGACTAACAATTTGCCTTTCAGAGATATTTACTTTTCTTCACTGACCATACAGGGAATGTAAGTGACTGGTTCAGATTTAGGTGTCTCCATCATAAATATCTTCATGTGATATCTATTGAATATCTTCAATCTATGGCATTTATACTCTCAACAGTTAGAAGTTTGCTATTACAAAGCACCTTATGCAGAGAATTGGTAGGTGCAATCCTATTGAAGGGAGCTCTGAAAGGTAAAGGAACTCAGGAAAGCTGGAAATTCTTTACAGGTTACACCATCCTCAAGTGTAAGGACAGTCCTGATGCTCAGAAAGACCTGTAGATGTATCAGGAGACCAGTTTGGCTGAGCAGGAATCTCCTGATAGAGCTCTGATGCATAAAGGCAGTACACAGGGGATGGAAACAGGGATGGGATACAAAGGAGGAATCTAAAAACATTGCCCAAGGAATGTAGGGGTGGTGTCAGGAACCCCAAAACTCAACTGGAATTCAGACTTGTGAGAGACATAAAGGGCAACAAGAAGAGCTTCTAATACTATGTTAATTGTAAAAGGTTGAACAAGGAGAATGTGGGTCCATTGCTGAATGGGGTGGGTGATTTAGCAACAGCAGACACATAAGGCATAGGTACTCAATACTTTTTTTGTCTCAGTCTCCCAGGTGTCTGTGCTTACTGAAAGGGTTCAAGGAGAACTACCAGCAGTGGGTGAGGACTGAATTAGGGATAGCTTGAGAGAACTTAACCCATATAAGTCCATGGGACCTGATGGGTTGTATACAAGGATGTTGAGAGAATTGATTGAGGTCCTTGCAAGGTCATTCTCTGTCATCTTGGAAGTCATGAAAATTAGGGGAAATATCCAATGACTGGAAGAAAGAATATGTTCCACCCATCTTCAGAAAAGACCATAAAAAATATCCAGGGAACTACAGGCTGTTTCAACCTCATTTTAATCCCTAGGAAAATAATGGAACAAGTCTTCTTGTAACACATTTCTGGCCACATGAGGGAAGAGAAGGAGACTAGGAAGAGTCAGCATGGTTTAGCAAAGGTAATTCATGCCTGATCAATATGATCATCTTCTGTGTTAAAATGTCTGGATTTGTGGATAAGGGGAGAATAGTAGATGTAATTTACCTTGAATTTTTGGAAGACTGTCAACACTGTCTCCCACAATATTCTCATATTCAACTTACGACATTGTAGTCCAGATGCGTGGGCTAGTAGATGGATAAAAAACTGTTTGGATGTTCAGACTGAGAAGGTAGTGGAGACAAGTAACTGAAGAAGTATGAAAAGGGTCAGTATAGGGATCTGGTTTGTTTAATATCTTTATCAATGACCTGGAGGAACCAATAGAGTGCTTGTTCACCATGTTTGCAGATGACACTAAACTGGGGGGACAAGTCAATACACTCAAGGGCAGGGCTGCCTTTCAGAGAGACTTGGACAGGCTGAAGGAATGGACAAACACAAACCTTATGGTATTCAGCAAGGACAGAAGCTAAGTCCTGCACCTAGGAAGGAGGAACTTCTTACACTGATACAGGCTGGGGAGGGACTGCCTGAGAAGCAGCTCTGCTGGAAGAGATCTGTGGCTCTTCACAAACGGTGAGCTGAACATGAACCAGCACTGGGCCCTGGCAGCAAAGAAGGCCAACAGCATCCTGGGCTGTATTAGCAGGAGCACAACCAGTAGATGATGGAAGTGATTATGCCCCTTTCCTTTGTACTTGTGAGATGGTGTCTAGAATAGTGCATCTAGTTCTGTCCCCCACCCCCACCCCCCCAAAGTACAAGACAGAGTTTGATAAACTGGAGTGAGTTCAGTGGAGGGCCATCAAACTGGTCAGAGGCTGGACCTGCCCTGGGCTTGTTCAACCTGGAGAAGAGACAACTTTGGAGGCACCTAATAGCAGCGCCCCTCCCACCAATACCTATGAGAAGACCATCAAGAAGACAGACCCAAACTCTTTACAGTGTTGCATGGCAGGAGCACAGGAGACATAGAGGATTGGATATATGGCAAAACTTTTCCCTTGTGAGGACAGGGCCACGTGCAACAAGGCCAAGTTCAACAAGGCCAAGTGCAAGGTCCTGCACCTGGGTCAGGGCAATCACCAGTATCACTACAGGCTGGGGGATGAAGGGATTGAGAGCAGCCCTGCAGAGAAGGACCTGGGGATACTGGTGGATGACAAGCTGGACATGAGCCAGCAACATGTGCTCGCAGCCCAGAAAGCCAATCATATCCTGGGCTGCACGAAAAGAAGCATGGCCATCAGGTGGAGGGAGATAATTCTTCCCCTCTATTCTGCTTTTGTGAGACCCCACCTGGAGTACTGCATCCAGTTGTGGGGTCCCCAGTACAAGAATGAGATGGACCTCTTAAAGCTGGTCCAGAGGAGGGCCACAAAAATGATCAGAGGGCTGGCACACCTCTCCTATGAAGAGAGGCTGAGAGAGTTGAGGTTGTTTAGCTTGGAGAAGAGAAGGCTCCAGGGACACCTTATTGTGGCCTTTCAATATTTAAAGGGGGCTTATAAGAAAGATGGTGAGAGACTTTTTACCAGGGCCTGTAGCGATAAGACAAGAGGTAACAGTTTTGTACTAAAAGAGGGTATATCTAGATTAAATATAAGGAATAAATTCTTTACGATGAGGGTGGTGGGACACTGGAACAGGTTGCCCAGAGAATTTGTGGATGCCCCATCCCTAGAAGTGTTCAGGGTCAGATTGGATGGGGCTTTCAGCAACCTGATCTAGTGAAAGATCTCCCTACCCATGGCTGGGGAGTTGGAACTAGATGGTCTTTAAGGTCCCTTCCAACCAAAACCATTCTATGATTCTATGGTTCTGTGGTTCTATGATTCTATGACAGTTCAGCAGGGAAGCAACTTGCGCAGAAAAATTGTGCAATCTCTGTCCCTCAAGGTTTATAAAACACTGGTATAAGTCTTCTGAACTTGCAATAAGGTGTTCTTCCGCAAATACTTTGGACTGTTTTGCCAAAGTGCATCAAAGACAAATAGTCATTAAGCCTAAATTTTTTGTTCATTTGTTTTAACAATCAGAAAAATATTGAGTTCTCAGCAGAATTTTTGTCAATATCAGAAAAGGATTTCTCAGACCTTCCTTGAAATAGTGCTGCTCAGTAAGCTTTTGTTTTACTGAGTTATTTTTTTGCAAGGAGCGAGCATGAAAAAGTGGTATGTTACGAAAAGAGGAAAGTTTTCCTTTGTGTTATGGACTAGTGGTGCTAGGATCTAACGTCTCTTGAAAATGAGATTTAGTGGAAAGCAATGCCTAAAGGACCTATAATTATACTGATCATGGAAAAAGAAAACATAAACAGAATCTATGTTAAGAGTCTGAACAAGAAGGTCACATGATTGAGAGTTATAGAATTGGATAAAAAATTTGAATCTTTTGTTTAGCAGTCCACATTCATCCCAGATTGACAACCTGAGAAAAGTAAATACACAAGAAATAAAATGTTTCCATTCGCTATTATGTATATCAAAATTCTGACTGTTCTCAGCTGTTAAATGGAATGGAGAAAGAAAGTAAAATTATTAGTCAGTTTGTAGGTTAAGAAATTACAGAATGCAAACTAAAAATAGGTGGCAGCACCTAAAACATTTGAAATAATAACCTCAACAGGAATGTTACACTTTAAAAAAGAAATCAAATTAATTAAAGATTAATTCATTTAATTGTTTTATTATTAGAGCAGAGCAGATAAGTAATATTGGGGATGGTAACCTTCATGAAGATGGAGCTAGAAATTGTTCAATAGTTTTAATCTGTTAATTAAGCATATAAATAATTTTAAAATTAGAATTAAAATTATCATTACTTGATACAAAATGCAAAATTTTGTTATGTCTCTTGTCTACCTGTACTGAGGACATAAATATGAAAACAAGGAATACAATGATGGGGTCAACAATAAACTGTGTTAGCTTTTTAATTAACAGTGTTATGTGGCTCTACATATGCATGTATGTGAAACTAGAGTTGAGTTCCTGAGAACCCATCCTATATAAAGTAATTTGTGAGAGAATTCACTTTGGTGAATTAACTCATTTCTGAAAACTTTTGTGAGGCAAATCAGAAAGGAAGCACTCAGACTGCAAAGGCTTCAGTAATGCCAATGAGCTCTTAGCCTGCTAAAAATACAGCTGGATACATGATGACGTATGGAGAGAGACTGACATTGTCATGAAGGTCAGCTAGATTTTGAAGTACCAGGTAGGATGAATTTTAGAGAGCAAAATGTAACAGCTAAGTAGTTCCTTCCTCTCTGTCTTTTCTGGCTGCTTAACAGGAAGCAAAGGTCTCCCTTTTCTGTGTGTAAATTTTTCCAGTGGTGAGAAAGCCAGCTCTAGGTCACTATTCATCCAGGATTGTAGGTATTTGTAGCTCTTTAATCCAGGCAAACATTACCCCATCTTTTTCCTGTGTCCCTTTTTATTCTGTCATCAGTTAGCAGTATTATATGTCAATGTGTTTTCTTATTGTGATGTACCACAAACATATGTATCCTCCCAGTTTGAATGTTCTTACTGGCCTTATTTCATAGGCATTTATAAGTAAGCCCATATTCCACTTAATACACACTTAAATCATCTACAAAATTTTTATTTGTGTAAACACTTCCTGAAAAGGATTTATTTTAAACATAGCCAGTTTTTCATTTAGGTAGTCAAGAATATATATGAAGTAATTTGATTTATAAAAATTGAACTGATATGCTTAACTAATGTTTTACCTTCTATAGTTCTGAAAATGAAAAATCCTGCATTTTCATGTTCCAAATTTAAAGCAAATTCTCCCTCCCACATCTGTTATCACTGAATGATAACTCCCTAATCTTTTATAAAGGTTATTTGACAGCACTATTAACATTCATGTTCTGTAAAAATTCTACAGAGTCCTGAAGTACACCTGTTAATCTGTTTTCCTGCTACTTTAGAACTCATTTTTATCTTTGCAGCTGCTTACAAACTAACCCAAAATTTGGGGATGTGGGTTGTTTTGGAGTTTGTTTTGTTTTCCAAGGGAATTACCCAGCTGTTATATTCTGTCACCTCTTTTGACATATTCTAAAATAAATTCTTTAAATCACAACTACATGCATCATACTTCTCTATATTAAAGCAGCTTGTCCCCAGCAATTATCAGATTACGGTAGTCCATTTTTCAGTGCCCATTTCTATCAATTTTATGAACAGGGGTTTGATCCACAGTGCCTTGATGCTATACTTTTTAAACCCACCATACTTTGTTATCTTTAAGTTCTTGCAGAATGAGAACCTGCTTGAAAATTTCTCTGCATGATTTGCTATCCCTTTTGAATGACCACAGCTCCTTCATCTCAAGCACTGTCTTCTATTTCACTGCAGACCCACATGCTCTGGGCGTGGTGACCTCTTTAAATATCTCACCTATAAACCTTTCATTCTAGTGAATGCTGCATACTGTGGCAATTTGTCTGTTGGGATCATCAGTCTTGCTCTTGAGGTTCACATATGCTCTCTTCAGATGTCTTCATCCAGGAAACACCACATCTTATTCTGCTCACAGATCATAAGATTCCTCTTTGGTTTAGGTCCCTAATCCCTCAGACTCAGAGTCTCTTTTAACTTGTAAGAATAATACTGAAGGGGGAAAAAAAAGACAATAAAACTGGATGTAACGACAGCCAATCAGTCAGTAACCCCCCCTTACTCCTCCCTTGCCCACTTACAATCAGCACCAGCTGTAGTGCAATTAAACTCAGCAGGTGTTCAGAGGAATTACATTTTATCACCACCATCCCCTCTTCTCCTCTGCTCCCCCTTCTCTCCCCCTACTCCCACAAGATCCAACTGCCTTTCTTTATGGGTCTATAAAAAAATAGAGCAAGTCAGATATATAACAGCACTGAAGTAACCAAAGAATTAGTGAAAGAATATGAAGATAGATTGAAGAAAATGTGCTCACAGACATTCATGGGGAATGTTTAGAATATAAACATTAATATTGCTTAAACTGATAGTTATAAACTCTTCAGGGTGTCTTCATTGTCTTTTCAGTTCATGTAAAGCCCTTAACTTGATTGTACAAGGTTCTGAACATCCTTGTCTGGATTCAATAATGTGATTCATCATATGCTTATGAAAACCATGATGATGATTTCATGTGGGCTACTCACATGCTTAAAATTACCTATGCATGCAAGTGCTCTGATGATCATAATGCTTAGCACCTTGCAGAATCAAATGTTAAATAAGTAGTATTATTATCAATTCATGGAAATACTAACTCTGAAAGGGTTAAATGGAAGACCCTCAATTTTCATGTTACTATCTACTACTATTTGTCCCTGAAAAACTAATTCAGAATATATTTTATATTGTAAGTTGCCCATTAGAAGGAAGACAATAAATCCTTCTTGTTTAGTATTTCTTTCATTGATGCTTGTTTAGCATTTGCTCACTTTCTTAGCTTATTTTAGTCTTTCTTTCTATGATCAATCTTCATCATGTTTTCTAGCAGATGTTTCTATTTGTATTCACTCAGCTTTACTAGTATTCTGAACCACTGTAAAGACAGTAGCCAGGCAGCTGACAGTGGAAGTGATAGAGTATTCTAATATTAAACTATCAAAAGTAAAGTTACCACTTTAATATAAAAGTTCTCTCTTTTTCTCAAAAATATGACTTTTCTCAGATCTTGCTGCATGTAAATTGAATGTCAAAAGGAAAAGTTATAATTTTGAAACATTCTAGTTGATGCTAATCATATTATAGAAACATTTATTTTGAATTAACTGTTTTGAATACTTTCAGAATTCTAAATTTTATTTTACACAACTTACATTTCCGTATGCTATTGTTAATGCAGTGTTTTTCTCTTACGGTGTGATCACCTAAGAGCTTAATCAAAACTAGATCTCATGCTCTTATGCTAATAAAATTTACTGGGTGAAAAATAGAAGAGTTTTAATTAGTAGGACCACATGTTGCAGCATCACATGGTACAGTTGTACCACTGACTATGTAGCCTTCTGTGTAGACTGAGGCTGTATCTGCCTCTGAATTAGGTATTTCAGTAATACCTAGTAACAGTTTTAATATTTTGCCCCAAGAGTATATGAATACAATCTTCTAAAAGTTTATAATTATTTTTTTAAATGTTAAAAACACCTAGAAACTTGAGAATTTTTCTCTCAAATGGAGTTTAAATACATGCAGATCAGAATTCTTTTGTAGTTTATACTTTAATTTCATGTAAGACGCTAGGAGGAGGCATACATTCAAAGGGACTAAGTACAAAGGTTCAATACTGCTCATGGAATAGACAGGCAAAGGTCCTGTGAGAAAGTTAGTCCTGTATTCAGAGACTGTAAAAATACACACACAGACAGATTAACATTGTACAGCCAAATCTAGCTGCTGCATTTCTTAGCCTCAGACTGTTAGACTTGATATTCTTTTATCAGTTTTTTGTTCAATTCCCTAAGTATCAAAGCAGCACATATATGAACAAAGAAAGCTAGAACCTTAGTGACTCCTCTGAACAACTTTAGCAGGACTGGAATCTTTAGAGCTAATGAAGCTTTTCAACAAGTGAAGCTTTAGAATAACATAAATAGTGAATTTTGACACATTATATGGATTGACCAGTATAGTGGTACTTGGCCCTATAGTAGAGGGGCATATGATCACTTAGCCACTAGATTTCATAATTATTTCTTAAATCAGAAAGGATGTGGAGCATACCAGGGAATCCTGGGCTGTATTTCAGGTTTTATAAGGCAACGTGCTAAAGATCTTTCTGTTCTCTCCACCCCAGCCTTCTTCCTTCTGCATTTTTTCCCATTTCTTTTGCCTCAGCCTGTCTCTTTCTCCCTCTAAGCCGCCAAGAAATCATTTGGTCTGGCATTCCTTTCCCTCTGCATATAGATGGAACATTTCTAAAGCTCAGTTTATTGTAAAGTTTTTAGTTTGGCTTGGAAGATATCACCACATTTCTCACAGCAGTTTAACCTTCTGGAGGGTAATCATTAAAGCTGAGTGAGGTATTAAGAAATAATTCACTTGCCAAAAAATGCGACTCACAGCTATCAATGGACTTGGTTTGAATTCACCAAATACTTTCCATTCTTCAATATTTGATATATAAGTTGCTGGAGGTGTAGTTTCTTCTTTTACCCTGTAGCCCTGTGGCTGAACAGTCCTCAGGGTTATGAAACTCAAGTTTGATTTAATGGATCTGAACTGCTGGCTCTCCTCTTTGTCTCAGTGGTACATTATATAATTTGGAGCATGGAAACGGCTCCAACAGGAGATTCCATTTTTCCTAAATTAACTGACAGCATTTTTACTGGGACACTTTAATGAAAGTTCATTAGCAAAGAAGAGTATTAAATTTCTATCTTCATATTTCAGGAGTGCTGTTTGAGGAAAGAAAAATCAACTTACTTTTTTTTTTTTCCTTATAAACATCACATCAGGCATTCTGGAGTGGGATGTGTTAATTTCAGTACGGTAAATGGATGCTGCAAGTCAAAGATGTTAACATGATCCCATCTCTGTATAATAAGCAATTAAACAAGGTCTGGGATTTTAAGTACAAAGAGACTTTGGTCTGCCTCACAGAAATTCCTGTATAAGTGATCACCATTGAGTAAAGCCTTTTTGAATTATTTCTAAAGATGGAGAGAAAAATGACAGTAGAGCATTTTAAAAATGAAGTACTGAAAAATGATTTTATTTTTAACAATTTCCTGATTTTCTTTCCTTTGCTGGAAACAATCTTTATAAAAGAAAACCTTTTAGTGCTGTAGGTCAGACAGTGCTATGTACAGTTCTGGTCTCAGTGTTTCAAGAAAAATATTGTGGAATTAGAGAAAGTACACGGAAGGGCAACTAAAATGATTAAGGGGATGGAGCATCTACCTTATGAAGAGAGACTAAAAAGGCTTGGCTCTTCAGTTTGGAGAGGAGAAGGGCAGGGGGTGATGGTTTATAACTGAGGTTTACACAATTATAGAAGCAGTGAATAAACTGAATGCAGAACTGTTATTCATGAAATCCTGCAGTACAAGTAGAAACTACTCAATGAAACTAGCAGGTGGCCAGTTTAAAACAGTTAAAAGGAAGTAGTGAACTTCTGGGATTTGCTGCCATGGGATCGTGTAGAGGCAGAGAATATCAGTCAACTGAAAAAGGGATTAAGACTAATACATGGATAACAGGTCCATAAATAAATACTAAAAGAACTAAGCAGAGATGTACCCTCTTACACCTCTGACACAATAATTGTGGGAGCTGGTCAAGGAGGTGGACTGCAGAAAGTGTCCAGTCTCATGCATTCTCGCTATATAGCTTTTCCTATTATCACTGTTGGAGACAGAAAACTGGTCTTGATGGTCTGACTCTGGAGAGCATTTTTTTTAATGTTTCTGTCAGTGTCTTATGTCTGATTGCAAAAGCTGGAAGAGCTGGGAGCAATGTCATCTTGAGTGAGAGAGTGGTATCTATGAGAAGCAATGACTTCCATCTTCTGATGCTCTCTTAATTCAGAACTAAGTACCAAATGGGAGTTTCTGTCTCATAGCTGCAATACACCAGCTGAACATCAGCATTTTTGCCTTTTTGAAAGGCGATTTTGTACTGTCTGCTAAATATTTATCACCATACTAAGCCTCTTTTTAGGAATGAAGAATACAATACTCCATACCATATTTGAACATTACCCTGATTTGAAGTTATTAACAATAGTAGTAAAGACCTTTTATTTAACATAGTAGCGGGACAAAAATAGTTGGTTGATATTAGCTACTTAGCATTGCTTGTCATTTCACTTTGCTATTGGACCATTCTGGATGGATTGGATTGAACACAGGGATAAGAAAGATGTAGATATATGATATAAATAGTAGGCTCCAGTTTGATTTCTATCACACATAGGATATATTAAAAAAATTCCCCATCATGTATATGCTACACAAACAAATATAACACCCTTTGTCTAACAGTAAGGGCATACTGTAAACTTCTGGTTTGTTTCAGGCCTCTTTGAGCAAAGCATTAGGAGGCCCGGTGCCCTGCATCCAAAGGCATTTGCTTCCCTTCATAGAGTTAAAGGTACATTAGCTAGAGGTCCAGCATTGCCAGAGTCCTGTCAAGTGTCTAACCAAACTATGGGTCATTATTATTGTTCACTAAGGTAGACCAACTAGTGTATCATAGATTTCCCTGGTGAATTTTTGTGTTTGTGAAGATTTATGTGTAGATTTGCCAAGTTACCAAGTCTGGTGGACTTGGTAGTGTTAGGTTAATGGTTGGACTTGATGACGTTAAGGGTCTTTTCCAACCTAAATGTTTCTATGATTCTATGATTGTATAAGATAATAATTCCTAGCTCACACACTGGCAAGCCTCCTAGTGACCTGTCATTCATATTTTGTTTTATGCCTTCTCTTCACCTGCTACTATTAAAAATTAGATTGTTTACTTCTGTTTGTCTTCTAATTCTTTCACAGAAGCTTTGAAAACCTCAGAAACCTATATAGTCTACCAAGCTGTATGGTATACATTTCATTTTTTCTGTTTCCTGGGGGCTGTCCTGGGGAAAGGCTACAGGCTTATAGATCTTGATTTGGAGTTAAGGCTCTGTCCCATGTTCCTGCCTGGGTTGTAGTTCCTCTCCTGCCACTTCTGACCTGCCTGTGGCTCAGCATCTATTATGGACTTCATTGGTCTTTCTCACCACTTCATTCTCCTACAGACTGTCTACTCATCATCCTAGGCAGCATTGCAAAAATTTACATAATGTCCAAAAATATTTACTCTTGTTAAAATACATAGCAAAGACTCCTACAGTGTAGGATCAACCTCCCTACAGTGTTTTCTGAGCCACTCTCATTCTCTGATATCCCTGAGAGGGGTCTAGGTCTTCATTTTCTTTGTCACTTGAGAAGGGAGAATCATTTTACCCCTCTCTCACTTAAGCAATCACTTCTAATCACCTTACCTGCAGTCAGCTTGCATGCATCTCCGGGGATAGAAATCTATCTACTAGTCCTGCTCTTGAGTCAGATGAGCATTTGCTGCTGAGTCTTCTAGCTATGGGAACCAAGCAAGCTAGTCACCAGGGAATGTATAAGGTATAAATGTATCTGTTCTCCACCTTACCCCATCAATCTTTGCCTGAGGCATCTGGTATTGGGAATGACATTGCTGGATAACCCAAAGGACTATCTACCTATTATATTTCTTAACAGTGTAATTCACCTTACAATTATAGACGGTGAGTATGTCCAGATTTTTACTGTTTTGTGATTGTGGACTTCTAAGTAATCTCTGGCTGTACACTTAATTCCATGCTTTTCCACCTCAGTTTTTCCTTCCATTTTCCAAAAATTGTAATTATCCATTAGCTTTTAGAGGTGCATCTCTTTGAAGTACTAATTATATTTATTACTCTTTATGATTCTCTTTTTCTTTGACCATATTGAAAGTAAGTGCTTAACAATCATGGATTCTTAGGTAACCATCAGTTTCCAGCTCAAAAATTAAATGGTCCTTATCTCTTATGATGATGGATGAAACACCCTTAATTACAATAGCGTTATGCAGTAGCTGTATTTTTAAAAAAACACTAATGATGTTTTATTGGTAGATACTTTAACACTCATTCCTAATTATCCCCTTTCTTCTTCTTGTTCCTTTGTGTACAACTCAGACACTTTCCATTCTCATTTTTGTCTGAGTGCCAGAAGCAGTTTCTCTTCAATCCTTAATTTTCAGTTCTGCTGTCTGTTACCATTACAGCCTCAATGTGCAAATAGCAATCACAGCAAATCCTGCCAACTTTAGCTGAAAACGGATCTATTTCAGGTGGGCTGTTCAACAAAATTATCATCTGGGGCGCACAGCATGTTATTGGGGGTGCCTGCATGGCCCAACCTTGGCAAAATGACTGGGATAACGGCAGCTGACAAGGCAGGCAAGTAAAAGTAACAGGGTGGGTGAGTGGGACACCCAAACTATTCACCACAGATGGATAATGCTGAAGAGGAAGATGACCATCAACTAGATTAAATGCTAACTAAGGAGCTACAGAGACTTTTGAAATGGAGGAGTCATCCTGAAAAGAAATAAGATGTATAGGAGGAGAGAAGCTTGGAGATTTGTTGGGGGTGGGGGGAAGGGGAGCAGGGCAGCAGCGGGGCTGGCATGACCCTGCCAGATGTGGCCCAGTGACACTGGGGACTCTGCCTGGACCTGGCAGCATGGCACCCCCACAGGTGCCCCCAGTCACCGCCTCCAGCTCGCCCATGGCCAGCACGAGGGCACCCAACTTGCAACTCATGGAAGGGTGTTTAGAAATTTGTACATGTATAATAACATTTTGTAGTATCGTGGTGTATCTGTTGTGTTGCTGACGCTCATCCTAATGTATAGTTCACTGGTTAATTACTTATCTTTAATAAATCACTGAACCAGTTTGATCCTGATTTGACTGAAATTACACGAATTGAGCAGTTTTTACTAGTGACACATACTAAATGCACAGAGTGTGCAGTCAGTGTATATGCAAACTCGAACTAAAATGAATATGTGCAAGTAGATTATTTTTGGAGTTTAATTAAACCACACTAGATAATACAAATGCAACAAAATGTATTTATGGATCTAAGCATACAATCAGAAGTTATTGAGTTACCACCTATCAGTTGAGCAATTGAGCATTGGCAACTTCATCTGCTTTGTCACTCGAGAAATTTTAAGTCATCTCAAAATAAAATTCAACATATAATTTAACTCCCTATCATGCATATTTCACTGTAATGGCATTCCCATTTTTACATTAAAAAAAAAAAAAGTCAGTTTACTGATTCAAGCTGATATAAAAATTTAACAGGAAAAATATTTTTTTCACTGAGCCATTTTCTGAATTTTTCACTCTTTAGGATGTTTTCTCTTATTGAGAAATAAGATGAAGGGAAGATGTTTCCCTCTTATTGAGGGAACCTTCCATTGTTAGAAATGAGCTCTACTTTTTAATAAGGTTTACAAAAAGACTTTTTAAAGGTTTATAATTAGGCAAACTCCCAGATGAGTCTCTCCTCAAAAATAATTACTTGTAAGGACTTAGAAGGAAATAAACTTGTCATTTCTGACTTCTTTGCTTGTAAAATTCCATTATTTACATTGTATTAGTTAAGAGTCTAAAAGGTATAAATTTCCTTTGCTATTTCTATAAAGTGATGTTTGAAGTCAGACTTCTGTCAGACTAAGTAGTGAAAATCAAATTTGTCATGCATCTCAAACATTGTGTGGTACAGTCTTTAGACACAAGAACTTTTAGGTTGGGAAGTGAAAACTGCTGGATTCTTTCCAGTACTGTACTAAAGGCAGGAACAATTTGCATTTTTTTAGCTAAAATCTATTTCTAGGTCTTTCTTTAAAAATACCTTGTAAATAATTTTTTTAAATTTAAAAACAAAGAAATTGCAATCTGGAGTTTTTTGGGGTTGTGGGGCTTTTGGTTGTTTTGTTTTGTTTTGTTTTTTTTCAGAAAGTTTTAAATATATGAAAAATGTGAATTATCAAGAGTACCACTATTGCGAAAGTATAGTGGCACAGTACTAAAAATTCTTGCAGAAATTTTACCACTTGCTGGGTAGTAGTAACCAACGAAGTCTTTAAAAGGCAACAATGCAATGACTTTTAACAGTTGAACTTTGGTGGTGTTGAACTAAGAATGCAAGCATTTAGATTTTATAGCAGATAAATAAACACACAGAGGAAGTCTAAAGCAAAGAGTTCATTTCTGTAATCTCACTAAAAACTAGGTTTGGAAATGTATTTATTATTTATGGTTTTGAAAAGTTACTGCAGTAATTATTTAGATTGCAGAAATACTTACAGAAATGTCACTCAGTATGTCCTACCATTTGACAACAAATAATGGAAAACTACTTTCCTGAATACTATTTTCCAAGCAGTTTTGCAAACTTAACATAAAGGGAGTTTCTCATACTAGATCAAATATATGTATGGCCTAGTATCTTATCCACAACAATGATCAGTAGTAACCTCTTCTGGGATGTGTAAAAGAATTCTGCAAACATATACTGAAATACTTCACTACTGTAATCATGGAATCTCCAGCAGTTTGCAGCTCAGTGTTTTAATGGGCCAGAGATGGTACTATTCAATATAGTAACTCTGAAGAAGTCTTTTTCCATAAACTTTCAATTTGCTTTTGTATTTTTGGAGTTTTGTAGCAATGAGTTTCACAGATTATTTATGTGTTGTGTGAAGTATCTCTTTTAAATTTGTTTTAAACTGTGACTCCAGATAGTTTATTTGATATTCATGGTTTTTTTCTATTAGGGAAACAAACTCTTCCCCTTATTTTTTTTTTTTTTTTTAATGCTTTCCATTATTATAGTTTCCATTATCTCCCTGGCCACTGAATTCTTTATCAGGATGAGAAATCTCAGTCTATCCACTTGCTCCTTGAGTAGATGGTCTTCCATACTTTTCGGTACTCTCATGGTACTTCTTTGTACGTGATTCTAGACAATAGTTTCTCCAATGGTCAGAGGCACGTAGTGGGAAAGAATGTCATTAGCCTTACCAGAGGCAATGTGTATTTTCTTTTCCATTCACAAGCCATTTTACCTCATCACAGAAAGAGATTAGGTTGGTTTGATGTGTTCTGACTAGTTTGACTGAATCATGTCCACATCATAGATCTCAAACATAAGGTGAGAACACACAGAATAAGAACCCCATCAGAATAAGAAGTTAAGTAAAACTCTAATATAAGCAAAGGACAAAATCACAAAAGCCAGTGAAGAAAATATGACATGGCCAGCAAGGGGACATGGAAAATGAGGAAGAGACAGTAAAATTATTGGTAGCCAAAAAGCCAAGGGGAAAATTGATAGTCTGCTTAGTGGAATGGGAAAGGTAATGCCAAGTGATGCTGGAAATTACAACAGCTTTAATGCATAATGCAAGAGTTTAGCCTCCTCTAGGCTTTTTAAAGAGCTGCCTCACGAAATCAAGCAAAAGGGTACCGGTGGGCTTTTGGTATAGCTGCTTGGAGACTGGCTGGGCATCGGTCAGTGGGTGGTGAGCAATTCCATTTTGCATCATTTGTTTTGTATATTTTTATTATTATTATTTATTATTATTATTATTATTATTATTATTATTATTATTATTATTATTATTTTATTTCAATTATTAAACTTTTTATCTCAACCCACGAGTTTTCTCACTTCTACTCTTCCAATTCTCTCCCCCATCCCACCGGGGGGAGGGGGGGGGAATGAGCGAGCGGCTGTGTGGTGCTCAGTTGCCGACTGAGGTTAAACCATGACAAATGGTTATCTCTGGTACTTCATGGAGAATTGATGCAATACTGGATTCCTGGGAAGAGCTAATTTTTTTTCTGAGCAGAACACTTCAACTGAATTATGCAGTTAGTCTAGGAAGTCTCTAGTTAGCTCCTCCAGATTTTACACCTTTGATGAACATGGCATATATGGCCAGAATTTCCATCATGCAGCACAAGCTCTTTCAAAAAAGAAAGAGCTTTTTGGTCTTTCAAAAAAGAGCTTGTAAGCCACATAATTCAGAAACTTCATAATCAATTTCCTACTATTAAATTTGTGTTAATTTTGTTATTTTTGCTGTGCTTTTCATCAGCATTATCTTTTTTAGTTTTGTGTACATTTCTATATATTTGTATTAACTCATGATCATCTTTTTTCATAATCTTTTGTGCTTTTTTGAAAGAGAAAGTATACGGACATTTGTTTTTCTATTGTTTGTTTGTTTTCTGTTTTCTGTATAAAGTACATGTGGTAAGACCCACTATTACTGATTTATTCTTTGAGGAACTGTGGAAAGGAAAAAAAAGAGAGGATTTTCCTTTGTGGGGGAATCATTTGTATGTCTCAGACATTATCTTCTGACTTTGTACTCAGCACTGTCATAACTTGGATGGACATCTTGTTTCTTTGGAATGTATTTGTTTTCTTAGTTTCTTTATATGTATACCAATAAGTCAGACTCTGGCAGTGGCTTCATTCCTCAGTAGGGTGTGCCAAGGCTGTTATGAATGTTGATGACATGCTTAATTGGACTTGATGATGTTAAAAATCTTTTCCAACCTAAATGATTCTATGACTCTATGATTCAACCATGTGCTTTTTTTCAGAACACAATAATGACAGCTGAGGCAGTGTACAAAAATATTTTTCTTTCCAACCGCTTTATTTATTTTTTTTTTTATTATGTACTACCAGTTGATGTTCTTTAAGGGACTAGAGAGAGGAAACACTTTTCCTACTGATGTCCTGGGCACTAGGCTAATTAATTTTAATTTTCATCCCTTCTCTAGAAGAAAATTCTTCTCCAGTATATATAACGGTAAGCAAAAAGCACCCAACTGGCAATTTTTTTCCCAGTCAACTGTAATAATCTGCCTTCCCAGAGCTTGCTCAGAATTTGGTCATCAGACAAAAAGGAAATCAATTTTTTCTCTCTCATTTTCTTCTGAGGTAGTATAACATACACGTAGGAATACTACAATAGTGCAAAAAGGCTGTCTCAGTCCAGTTTGTTTACTAAAAATGCCTGAAGTTAGAAGTATTATCTTTTTAGTGGTGGAGAAAATATAATTTTCTTGTAAGGTAATCAAGCCTGTCATGTATCTCTTGATATGGTCTGTCTTGCAATGGTTGATTTAGCTGTGAATATATGGTGAAACAATAATCACATTGCAAAAAAGGCAATATTTGTATTCCACTACCAGTAAGTCATAGAATCATAGAATCATAGAATCATTGAGGTTGGAAAAGACCTCTAAGAACATCGAGTCCAACCGTCGACCCAACATCACCACCCACTAAACCATGTCCCTAAGTGCCTCATCTACACGTCTTCTGAATACGTCCAGGGATGGGGACTCAACCACTTCCCTGGGCAGCCTCTTCCAATGTTTAACCACTCTTTCAATAAAGAAATTTTTCCTCACATCCAATCTCAACCTCCCCTGGCGCAACTTGAGGCCATTTCCTCTCGTCCTATCGCTAGTTACTTGGGAGAAGAGACCAACACCCACCTCGCTACAACCTCCTTTCAGGTAGTTGTAGAGAGCAATGAGGTCTCCCCTCAGCCTCCTCTTCTCCAGGCTAAACAGTCCCAGTTCCCTCAGCCGCTCCTCATAAGACTTGTTCTCCAGACCCCTCAACAGCCTCGTTGCCCTTCTCTGGACACGCTCCAGCACCTCAACGTCCTTCTTGTAGTGAGGGGCCCAAAACTGAACACAGTAGTCGAGGTGCGGCCTCACCAGTGCCGAGTACAGGGGCACGATCACTTCCCTACTCCTGCTGGCCACACTATTGCTGATACAGGCCAGGATGCCATTGGCCTTCTTGGCCACCTGGGCACACTGCCAGCTCACGTTCAGCCGGCTGTCAACCAGCACCCCCAGGTCCTTTTCCTCCAGGCAGCTTTCCAGCCACTCTTCCCCAAGCCTGTAGCGCTGCATGGGGTTGTTGTGGCCGAAGTGCAGGCCCCGGCACTTGGCCTTGTTGAACCTCATACAGTTGGCCTGGGCCCATCGATCCAGCCTGTCCAGGTCCCTCTGCAGAGCCTTCCTACCCTCGAGCAGATCAACACTCCCGCCCAACTTGGTGTCATCTGCAAACTTACTGAGGGTGCACTCGATCCCCTCATCCAGATCATCGATAAAGATATTGAACAAGACCGGCCCCAAAACTGAGCCCTGGGGAACACCGCTCGTGACCGGCCGCCAACTGGATGTAACTCCATTCACCACAACTCTCTGGGCCCGGCCGTCCAACCAGTTTTTTACCCAGCGAAGAGTAAACCTGTCTAAGTCCTGCAGAAGAAGGCTATGCTTAATATCAAGCACTATCTTCCAAGAAGTGGAAGAGTGAAGTTAAATATCTACTATGAAATACAGGAATAGAAGGTACTTTGCCTTGGAATCTATAACCCAATTGTCTTAATTTATTTTCATCATTTTTCAACTTTAATCCAGACATCTCGCTAATCTCTTAAGCACCATTGTATTTCCCTTCTTATGGTGACATGTTTTGTAGGTTGTCAGTTGAACAATTCAGTGCTATTAGACTTGGAATTTGAATCTGTACAGTAAAATGAAAGAAAAAAGAAATTTGAGCTGTCCTATGCTTTAGTACAGCTGCTTTCCCTTTCCCCATCTTTCCCTGCTGACCATGGCATACTTTAATTCTTCATGTGAAATCCTCGCTTCAAATTGTTTCTGTTAGAAATTGGCCATTAACCTCAATGTAAAGAAGGTTCACACTCATATGGTCTGTTGATGCAAGAAAAACAATAGGAGAAAAAGGTGAATGCTATGGTGAATTTGGTCAATGGAGTATATTAAACCATTTGCTATTTAGAAGAAAATAGTTTAGTTTCTCCTTTCGATTATTATCTTTCTCTCATTCCTTTTAATTAAAACACTTGCATGGCATCAAGATATTTTTTTGAAAGGTCTACCTAGACTTGTAGCTCATTTCTCACCAAAGGTAAAATTCATTTAACTGTAATTTCTAAAACAACTCAATATGTTCTAGCAATAAGTTTTTGTATTTTTAACAAATGGGAGCCACAGAGAGATTCTTAATACGAAGGTTTCTCTTTGTAAGAAAATTTCCTGCATAATGAAATGGTTGAAGAACATAAATGTTTTTAAATAGAAACATTTTGCAGGTACCAGATATTTATTTTACCTTAAAGAAATAATTAAGAGTCACAGTTAGTAGCAATTTAAGAGTAAAGAAAAATTTCTAAAGCATGGACCCATTGCTCCTATGGACGTCACTAATTAAATGTCTTCATTTTTAATAGCTGAATATTTAAGAAGGCTGAGGTCAGTAAACTGAACCAGAAGGGGAAAAATCTAGAGTTAGATACATGAGCAGCATGATAAATGCAATGAACAGGAAGATCAACTAAATCAAGCTGAGAAAGTGAACTAGCAACTGGAGCATGAACAGGAGATTCATATAGACCAGGTATTATATACTTCATTGGGGCATTAAAAAGATTATTTTAATACTTTTACTCTTTTTTTTGTCATGGTAAGGCATAGTGATACACAGTCTTAAATCATAAAGATTTGTTTTAAGATCAGAAAGACACCAAAATTTCTGAGGTTGAACAGTATTTCCTGAATTTGACAAAAAATATCATTATTTTCATTTGTTTTGTTCTTTATATATGACATTTTGTTCCTTCTAAAGAGGTACATATAAAAATGATATTTGTCATAGAAAGAATTCCAAGATTCAGGGCTAAGGGAGCTGCCTTCATTTTGGGTGCCCCCCCCCCCCGCAGCTGACATAGTCTTCTAAGCCAGGAACTTGCTTCCAAATTGTCACGTATTTTCCATTATGTTTCAATGTTCAATTATATGCACTTGCAGCATAATCACATTTGAAGGGAAAGCTGATCTGAAAACTGGTGCTGGTATGCATTAAACTGTAGGTAGTAACAATTTAATAGATACAGTGTCCTTACTTGGAAATGGCTGATGACATCATTATTGGTCCTTGCCCACTGTTTTGGCACCTTCTGTAATGTCTTCAAAAGCAGGGGAATATCTTAGAATGTGATAGGGTTTGCAACTTCTGCATACTATTGTTTACACAACTGTTCAGACTAGATGTCCTGCCAATAAAGTTGGAAAATATACTGAGGAAACTAACCTTGGCATAGCTACTCATGTGCATCTGTTGCATGTTTTACCTGCTAAATGATGTCCCAGACTACTAGCTGCCCAAATAGAGAGGACTGGAAGCCTATAACAGATTCAAACTTGCAGCAAGAGCTTTTAGAGCACAAACAGACATGACACACATTTTTTTATTTTTCAAGACTCCTATACGTTTTCATATCTTAAAAAAATAAATAACCCTTAAGACAAGAAAAGGTATGTGAGAAAGCTTGAAATAAACTATATGTAACAAACTATAAGTACACAGGAGATATAGGGCATGATTTCATGGATTCAAGTAGCTTCAAATAAAGAAAATGTGGTTGTTAATGAGGTCTGATACAGTTCTGTGCTTCAGAACCGTGGACGATAAAGCATTAGCTCTACAAAAATAAATACGTGTTCTGAATAAGGATATCTAAAATCAATTTCTTAACTTACAAGAACTTAATATTCAAAATATAAAACGAAAAGACCACAATCCCCAAAACAACTAAGAAAAGCTAATGAAGCCCCCCCCCCCCCCAACACACACACACGCAGAAGTATAAAGAACATCTGCAATGAGTTGGAAAACTGGAATTACTGAACAAGCAGTAGAAGTATAGTGTTCACTTAAAAGTGCTGGGGTTGTTTCATTATTTATATTACAGATGTGTAATTGCAATAAAATGTCTGTTAAATTCCAAATACAATTAGTTCTTGTTACAGGGAATAATTAGCACTTGTGCATTTTGTAGAACAGTTTTATTTCATGCTGTAAATGATTGCCTGAAATAAAACATTGAACATTTTCTATGTCGTAGATGTATTCTTTTGAATAGAAATATTTTCAAAAGATAAACCAAATTGAATATATATTAAATATATAAGTATATTAAATATATTAAATGCACATATTAAATATACATATAAAATATGAATACATGTTATTTAATTTTATACTTTATATATATATATATATATATTTATATATATATACTATAAATTTATACTTTAAGATAGACCAATATAGAAACTTCTGTAGTTTCGTGTAATATTTCCATGAGTTTGCTTTTATTTGATCCTAAGAATTACAAGCTTCCAAGCTGTAGTTTGGAAAAATATTAGTATTAGAAAAAGTTTAATGATTAATTAAATCTTTTATAAACTTTAACACTTGTGAACATGAAAGGCTGAAAATATTGATTAAAGTGAGCCAGGTCTTCAAAGTTTCATAGCTCAGTACCTGTAGTACAACAAATCAGCTGAAGACTTGCTCCTTGACATGATACACCTGCTCTTTGCCCCAACACGCTGTGATATTGTTAAATGTTCTGCTAACCCAAAATATCTTCTATTAGAAAAGTCCTATATTTGGCTATGAAATTGTGATTAATTAATCTGTCAAATGGAAATCACTTGTTTCTTCCTGAAACGTGACACCAACCTAAAGTAATAAGCTTTAAAAAACACAAGTTATGTTCTTAACTGGCTAAAGTATCCTTGTTCTAACAACTTATTTACTATGAGTTAAAAATCCTTTTCTTAACCTCCTTCTCAGTTTTTCAAAAATAAACTTCCATTCTGCTCATCTTGTTTTATATTGTCCTCTGTACCTTACAGTTCAACACTACATACAGTCTATAAATATGGATTGTGACAATATTTTTCTTTTATGATCTTGACAGGGATAGGTTTCTGGATGCCCCCCAAATGGATTGTACAAATAACCACATAGTTGCCACCAGCTATGCTAATTTTATTCCTGTTCTATATAAACTCTGGAGCAATAATAACTACTAGTTTAAAAGTATAGCAGTGCCATACTGGGTTTTTGTGTATTTTTCTCACGTAATCCCTTCAAAATAATTTTGAATAACTGTTTTCTGTACTTTGTTTTTTTTGTTTGTTTGTTTGGTTTGTTTTTTGCTGATGATGGCCAGTAACTGACCTGCTGAAGTTACTCATGAAGGTCATGAGTAACTGTCATTCATAGGATGGGTAGTCTTACACTCATTAACTCTCTTCCAAATTTTTCATCTTCTTTAGATGGAACATTTTTATCAGCATGTGTACTTGAGATCTACCATGTGATTTGCCAAGATGTTCATTGGTCTTTAAAAATGTCCTCCTTGTTTACAGTCTTTCTGATTATAGGAAATTCTGCAACTACTTATTAAAACACCAGTTTCTTGAAGACAAACCCAACATTTTTAAGGGTACCTGCTGTACTGAAAGAAAATAGCATTCAGAATGTGTGCACACAAATATTGACAAATCATCTTGATATGCCTGTTTCAGTATAATAATACCAGAGCTACATTTCTTAAAAAAATCAGTCTTTCCCGTAAGTGGCACATTCATGTATTCTGCGTCCTGCACTTTGCTAACTTTTTCAATGCTATAGAAAATATCTGTTCCCCAACCCTATGCCAAGCTACCATGGCTGGACATCACTGCTACCTGCTGGAGTAAACGCTCCCTGATTTCTGAGTCCCTCTCTGTTAGTTCTCGGAAGACACCTTTCAAAGGCAGCTAGTTGTAGCAACCTTCTCATATTTGTCTGCTACTGTGCATTACACTGAGCAGAACAGACACTCAGAAAACGGTACTAACTTCGAGAGGAAATGGCCTCAAGTTGCGCCAGGGCAGGTTTAGATTGGACGTGAGGAAAAATTTCTTTACTGAAAGAGTGGTTAAACATTGGAACAGGCTGCCCAGGGAAGTGGTTGAGTCCCCATCCCTGGAAGTATTTAAAAGACGAGTAGATGAGGCGCTTAGGGACATGGTTTAGTGGGTGGTGGTGTTGGGTCGACGGTTGGACTCGATGATCTTGGAGGTCTTTTCCAACCTCAATGATTCTATGATTCTATGATTCTCTAGCTTACTATCACTAATGATATTCTTCAGTTCTAGAGTTCGTATACAATACTTCTGGACAATCACTTAGAGTGGGACTTATATTGACACATTTGAAAAAGGATGAATGGCTTCTTATTCTGAAATTGAAGTCCTCATAGATGTTGTCAGCACAGCTTATATTGCACCCTCATTGATCTTGCCTTCAAAGCTCTGATTTGCAGGGGTACTCAGGCAGAAGCATTTTTTTTTTTTTAATTAACTGAAATGGGACTACAATTGTGCACAGTGATTAGAACAACACAGTTATGATAGGGTAAGAACCAAATCTTTGCTGAGAAATAGGTCCTAAATGAAATGTTGTTTCTAACAGAGCACCTAGCTCCACATGGTAGTAAACTGTTTAATTGTCAATAAGATCCCCCCCCCCTCCAAAGTAGCTTATTAACACCACATGAGTTTATGGTTTTATGCAGGTTCCCTTACCTTGCAGTTCTGCTAATTAAGCTCCTATCAACGTGGTTCTTTTGCCGTACATTGAGCAACATGAGGAAACTGTCAGAAAGCTGAACTTGGATATAACACATTTACAAAAGCTGTTTTAGGTTCTTAAAGAAATGCTTAAGGATGGATGATTACTGGACAAAAGCTTTTGCCTGCAATACTGCTACCTTCTAACAAAAATATCATATTATCATAGGTCCAGTTCAAGGAAAAGACAAACAATTACAGAATCCAGAGGAAGAAGATGAGGAATCAAGAAATGAAATACTCTAGTGAAATGTTTAATTAGCCATGAAACCATCTATGTTAAAATAAATAAATAAATAACTCTCAGAAAGAAAAAATGCTAGCAACAGGAAGAGTTTAGATTAAATTGTTATTAATTTATTGTGGGGTTAGATGCATATATTTGGATAAAACTCTGAGCATGTATTTTGGTAATTAATTGGTAGAATTTGAAATGTATTTTATTCCTAAATAGTGTACACTGAAACATTCGGGAATCTTTTTCCTGATTCTCTAAAAGGACACACTGATCAGTCATCTCACAAATACTTAGCTCTAGGAAAACATATTATTAAAAAATTCTATGTAGTCTGGTCATAAAGAAACTGTAATGCTATGTGTCTTTAGTTTAATGTGATTTGCTTGCCACAGAGTTGTGCATGAGTTTTCTGTACAAAGTGGACAGGAAGCCACAGCAAAGGCATACAAGTAAAAGGTTTAGAAACCTGTTAGTAGGCTACATGTATATACCTCTGTATGAATACTGACTACATCAGTTGGACTCTCTTAGTTAATGTGATTAAATAATGAGATCTTCTAAACTGACTTCTACCTGAGTCATGCCATTGGATCCTCATTTCCTGATAAGTTAGACCAGGTTCTTGGTTTGAAAATAACTGGCTTCTTTGTGCCATACTTGTTTTCCATGGAAAGCAAGGACATAGATTGAGGGAGCCTAGTACAGGCATAGACATTAGGTCTTGTGCAGGTATTGCATCAGGGTATGGACAGGATTTGCATTTGAACCGGAACCCCCAGGTCTCTCAAATTTCCAGCGTAGCACTATAGCAAACTATTGCAAACTTTTCAAAATAATGACTAGTTCCACAGAGACTCGCCATTATGATGCTGACTGTTGGTAACAGCTAACATTCAGAAAGCCAGCTTCCAAGGTGGAAAATTTGACCTAGGTGTCCAACTTCCCTTAACCTACTATAGGAAGTATTAAGTGCCTCAGAATGCGGTTCACAACAGGTAGCAGGCTAAATGAAAGATAAAGTTGTCTAAGCTGGTAAACAGGAAATGTTAGGAAAAGTAGTATATAGCCCATCCTCTTGGGCATTTTACAGTCATACATTTAAAGTAAGGTAGAAGGAAGGAGAAGATCTGGATGAGGAGATTGAGTGCACCCTCAGTCAGTTTGCAGACGACACCAAGTTGGGCGGGAGTGTTGATCTGCTCGAGGGTAGGAAGGCTCTGCAGAGGGACCTGGACAGGCTGGATCGATGGGCCCAGGCCAACTGTATGAGGTTCAACAAGGCCAAGTGCCGGGTCCTGCACTTCGGCCACAACAACCCCATGCAGCGCTACAGGCTTGGGGAAGAATGGCTGGAAAGCTGCCTGTCGGAAAAGGACCTGGGGATGCTGGTTGACAGCCGGCTGAACGTGAGCCGGCAGTGTGCCCAGGCAGCCAAGAAGGCCAATGGCATCCTGGCCTGTATCAGCAATAGTGTGGCCAGCAGGAGGAGGGAAGTGATCGTGCCCCTGTACTCGGCACTGGTGAGGCCGCACCTCGACTACTGTGTTCAGTTTTGGGCCCCTCACTACAAGAAGGACATTGAGGTGCTGGAGCGTGTCCAGAGAAGGGCAACGAAGCTGGTGAAGGGTCTGGAGAAGAAGTCTTCTGAGGAGTGGCTGAGGGAACTGGGACTGTTTAGCCTGGAGAAAAGGAGGCTGAGGGGAGACCTCATCGCTCTCTACAACTACCTGAAAGGAGGTTGTAGCGGAGTGGGTGTTGGTCTCTTCTCCCAAGTAACTAGCAATAGGATGAGAGGAAATGGCCTCAAGTTGCGCCAGGGGAGGTTTACTTTCTTTACTGAAAGAGTGGTTAAACATTGGAAGAGGCTTCCCAGGGCAGTGGTTGAGTCCCCATCCCTGGAGGTATTTAAAAGACGAGTAGATGAGGTGCTTAGGGACATGGTTTAGTGGGCATGGTGGTGTTGGGTCGATGGTTGGACTCGATGATCTTAGAGGTCTTTTCCAACCTCAATGATTCTATGATTCTATAAGAGGGCCTTCCATTCTGTTAAATATTAGTGACTAAACTTTTGCGAGAGTATAGGAGATCTGGGTTCAGTGGTCTCCTGAAGAGTGTTTGAAGTTACATGTTCTAGGACAGTACCTTAAATAGTTGGTTTTTTGCAGAGATTGTGCGCAAGACAGAGTAAACCATGCAGTCATTGAAGGTAAGCTGCACCACTCTGCAAAAATGAAGTCAAGGTTCAGTAAAGGAGCATAACTGTTGCCCAGAGATTAGTAATATATAGTACTGCAGAAAGTAAATAAAAGTACTTTCCAAAAGTCTACCATTACCTTTTTCTATTTCGTATTTAATTCAGTTCCAGTATTTGATAATTAGATGTTGAGGAGGGAACTTGAAATAATCTCACTGCTGACATTTCACATTAATTCGCCAAAAAGAAACAAGTCTCCTGATTTTTGTGGACCCTACTTATGAGTATTCTGTGGTTTATAATTTTTTTTTATATGAGATGCAAATGGTACCAGAAAATAGAAATTTCAGATGCACCAAGATTTAGTTTCTGTTTTAAGCCTTCTAAGCTTTTTAGCACTGTTTTGTTGCACTGCGGGGCTCTGCATATTTGCTAGAGAGTGAATGAAGCACTTGACACCTTTGGAAGAAGAAATTTTGACTGCTGTTGATCCTCCCTTTCAAGTTTCCCTTGATGAAACCAAAATTTGCATGAAGTTGTCAACTTTCTTTTCCATAATATTTCTGTGACTTTTTTTCTGAAGAATCAGAAGCATCAGGAGTATCAAAATCAGAAAGGAGTGTTTTTGTCTAGAAAGACATAGAGAAATTTAGGGATCATCAGAGCACCTCGGAAACCCTTCAGGGAAAAGAGCTATTGAAAAATGTGTTCACTAGGTGCCCCAGCTGAGAATCTTCTTCTGTATCAGATTTTTTGCACTTAATTTTAGCAACTCAAAAATGACACATCAGCATAGTCCTAACTATAACCCTAACCTTAACTAACCTAACCTACCTGTCAATGAATAGACAGGTACTTCCAGATTAAATGTCTGTACACTTGAATACACTTGCAGATAGTACTGTAAGCATGCTTCACGTTAATTTCTCAGCCTGCTACCAGTCTTCACCATCTCAGACAGCAGATACCTATGAAGATTTTGCTGGTACCTGCTGCAACTCGGCAGGTAGTTATCAAATGGTCCTGGTTAGACATATTCTCTTTCTAGACTGGGCTCTGGTTCTTTTCAAGGGAGCAGACCACTTTATGGCAATCATTTTTAAGTTCATTTTCTCTAAATCTTCACCTTTGTGCACAGGTGGCAGTCATGGTAACCCTTGAACCAACCATAATGGTGTTTAAAGGTGGGTTGATTGTTTTTTAACTCTGCATCCATCTTTTTATTTATTTATATGCCAAAGACTAGAATGTGAGAATTTAAGAATATTTCAGAAATATTTGGTTGTTCAGTATTACTCACAGACCTAAAAATGCTAGTGTTTCTCACCAAGTTGCTAAAATAAATATGTAAGATTATATTATTTAAATTTGACTGAATTTTTAAAATACTTATTTTATATGTGCAGTTATATTTGTGTCAACATAGAACTATATTTATGTTTTGTAACACTTAAACAGTACTAGGAAAGTGTTATTTAAAATGTAGGTGCATACCTTTATTGAAGTTAATAGCACATCACCAAAAACGTTACTGCATTTCAGCTCAATCGTGGAAACTATCTTTGTCAACTAAAATGTTTAACTTCAGTAAAGATTGTTGAAGGAAATGCATACTACTTCCAGCTGGAGCAAGCAAAGATCACACTGGCAATCAGTTGTGGTATATCAATTGACAGTGGTAACTTGTTAGGCTGTGGTAACTCAATTGTGTTTAAGCATAAGACACTTCATACATTATAAGGTGTGCACATGTTCTCTGATGCTTTTACATTTGTCTATCTATCTACATCTCCTTTCCATAGATATAACCTTAGATTTTTTTTACTGCATATACTTTCACATAGCTGATAAAAAATTTTAAGAGCTGCAAAACTATGTTGTTTATTCTGCATACCAAATCACCATCTCTGGGGCACAGTGTAATATTCAATTTTTTCAGTGCTTTCTAATCATTAAAATTTAAAAAAATCAATATACTGTTTATAAACATAATTTTATGGCCTTGATTGTCTTAGTATTTTACGTTTGGTATTCCGTGGTTTCATACTTTGGAAAAAAATTTCCCTCTCCTGAGGCCTAAAATGGGAAAGGTTTAGCTCTGCACTAATAAAAACTTTCCTGTATCAAAAATTGTTCATTACGTTCAAGTCTAGTATTTCATGGCTGTATAAAGTTAGAAATTGGAACTCACTACTGTCTATTAGGGCAACCCTCTGAGGACACTATTAATGAAGAATGGGAAACATTGCATCAAACATGTAAGAACACTATATAAAACTCACATAGGGGAAGGACAGATACAGACACAGAATGGTTGAGGTTGGAAGGGACCTCTGGAGGTCATCTTATCCAACCCCCCTGACTAAGCAGGGCCTCCTAGAACACATTGCCAAGGACCGTGTCCAGACAGCTTTTGAATATCTCCAAGGGGAGAGACTCCACAACCTCTCTGGGCAAACAGTGCCAGTGCTCAGTCACCCTCACAGTGAAAAAATGATTCCTGATGTTCAGAGGGAACCTTCTGTGTTTCAGTGGGTGCCCATTGCCTCTGGTCCTGTCACTGGGCACTACTGAAAAGAGCCTGGCTCTGTCTTCTTTGCACCCTCCCTTCAGGTATTTACAGACATTAATAAGATCTCCCCTGAGCCTTCTCTTCTCCAGGCTGAACAGTCCCAGCTCTCTCAGCCTTTCCTCATATGAGAGATCCTCCAGTCCCTTGATCATCTTTATGGCCCTTTGTTAGACTCTCTCCGGTATATCCATGTCTCTCTGGTACTGGGGAGCCCAGAGCTGGAGACAGTACTCAAGGTGTGGCCTCAACAGTGCTGAATAAGGGGGAAAGATTAACTCCCTCGAGCTGCTGGCAACTCTGCCTAATTCAGCCCAGGATACCATTCTCCTTCTTTGCTGCAAGGGCAAATTGCTGGGTCATGGTCAACTTGGTGTCCACCAGGATCCCCAGGGCCTTTTCTGCAAAACTGGTTTCCAGATGTTCAGCCACCAGCATATATTGGTGGATGTGGTTATTTCTCCCTTGGTGCAGGACTTTGTACTTCTCCTGGTTGAACTTCATGAGGTTCCTGTCAGCCCATTTCTCCAGCCTGTCAAGGTCCCTCTGGATGGCAGCATGACGCCCTGGTGTACCAGCCACTCCTCCCAGTTTTGTGTCATCAACAAACTTGCTGGAGATACACTCTGCCCCATCATCCAGATCATTAATGAAAAAGTTTAACAAGATCTTTGCAACAGCTCTTCAAAACATGTGCCTAACAGAAACCCCTATGCCAAATTTGAGATAAAACCTGTTTGATGGCAACTTCTCATTAAATACTCTGAAAGTAAAAAAAAAAAAGAGAAGGTATTTCCAGAGTTTTTTAGAAATCTTATGCAGCAGAACTAATATTCTTACCTGGAGCATAATTTGCCAATGCTGCCATTATTTTTATGCAATAATTCAAAAGTATTAGGCTCCTACAAATACAAGGTTATTACTCAGTTTCAGATAAACCCTTCACATGGTACAACCTCAGATTAACCACTAGAAGGTGGAAGCCCTTCCAAAAAAACCCCCAGATGATTGAAATTTGATATATACAGGCTCCATACTTATAGTTCAACCTGATTCATCAACATAAACTACAGGGTGAGAATTTAAATAAATAGTATAATTCTAGCTCAGTATACATCAGATGGAAATGAATCTGAGTATTCTATTTTGATGCTTTCTTCGTTTTTCCTGTTTTTTGTATTTAGTAGATCACATAGAAAACTAATGCTTTACCAGATTTACATCTTGCATAGTAAGCACAGATGCTCCTACACAATAGACAATAACAAGCAAGATAATAATTGTCTTGACTTTGCTTGCAGAAGATATCTTAACAACATTTAGCTTTTTATTTTCTTATGTTTCCTTCCTTTTTTTCTATGACACCACAAACTGAAATATTACAGAAATATTTACCTTTAGTTTTGTTTGTGTGTACAGCATAAACCACACTTAACACAATAATTATTTATTAGCTATCTGTTATAATAATTTTAGAAACCAGAATGACTTTCCCCCCTGTCCCTATTTTCTATCTAGTCACTGGATTCTTCAGGGGTATAGGCTGACTGGTACTGTACATAGTAAGTGGGAATTTTTTAAGGAAACTTTACTGTGTGCCCCAAATTCATACTCCTACAATCATGAAAGACAGATTTATTAGTTTAGAAGGCACCCTGGTTAGAGATGAAAAGCATGGAAATTAATGATAGGAGACAGGAGACTGCAAACAGCTGATGAATAAAGCTAAACATACAGAATAAAAATCTCAGGATTCTGAAAATATTATTAACTTAGGGAAAAAAACCACAAGCTCTGATATTCTTTTGTTAATTGAGATGGAAGGCAAGTTCCATCATGATGCAGATGGCTGCAAATGTTAAAACATTTTTGGTTTGTGTCTGAAGAGAAGCTGAATAGGGCTGTGGTTCTCTGAGAACCCAGGTGGCACTTATGTCTTAGGTGAGCCTGCCTTCATCTCTCTTGCATATTTTTTTTCCTTGAACTTCTTCCATGTGTTGTTCAGATACTGCTGTTTCTGCAACCACAGGATGAACCAGATCAAGGAGTTTGCTTGGAGCTATCAGAGGGGAAAAAGAAAACGCAGGGGGATTTTCCAGCTGGATTGTCTTTCATATATGATCCAAACTTTATTTTGTGTTTTGTGTCAAAATCAAGTTTACTGAAATACTCTCCAGATAAAAGCTTTTGGTCAGGAAAGGTGCTTGACATCTTGTCAAGCATCTGACACCTTGTCAGATCATCACTGAAAAGCTATCAGAAATGCATTCAGGGATCATCAGCTTTAATTGTGTTCCAACCAGCTGTCCATCCATATGGGACAATGTTTTTCCTACCTCAGGTAAGCATGAAGGAAGCACCAATGTGAGGAAAGTAGCAAGCAGACAAAAAGATCTATTTCAGAAAAATCTCCCTGCAGTTTGGAAGGAGGTGGGGAATCATTACCATACATAAAAAGGACTTCCAGTGAGAGAGAGCAAGGAAAATTCATTTCAGCCCATCAAGAAGACCTTTTTTTGACTATACACAGTAGGTGTGGGATGCATCAAATACATCAACAGTGAGATGAGAGATCAAATATGATAAATTTGCAAATATAGCCTAATGGGGCATTTGTAGTGAAGTTGCAAAAGGATTTGTTTTTGTACATTGTCAGTGGTCTGGAAGAAGACAAAATTGTTGCTCATGAAGTGTGTAGATGAAACAAAAATACTGATGTGATAAATGGCAAATTCAGGTTGTTTTTGCTGACTGATTTAAATCTTAAAGAAAGGTGGATATGTTTGAACCACTTCCCTCCCACCCCTCCGACCCCCCCCAAACTGCAGAGTTTTGTGGGTTTTGGTTGAGATCTCAAAAAATATCATGTTTACAGGTTGAGAGGCCAATTTTGAAAAATGATAGTAAAAAGGACTTAGGAATCATGCTGGATAATAAACTTAGTATGTACTTTCAGTAGCATACAGTGTTGGCAAGGTTTTTGATCTATAACTATGGAAATTTTTAATAGCATTACAGAGATGTTACTACTTCTTGCCTAAAGAGAGAGGATGCTGTTACTTCAATATTGTTATTTAGTGATTGCCTCATACTTTGAAAAGCAGTACAGCAAATGCTGATGGTTTCCGAAGAGTTATTGGAAAGATCTGAGGCCAGAGAGCTAAGTCACAGCAAGACACAAGAAAATCTGAGTGCATTTATCTCTGTAAAAATATAAGAATTTATTTTTACACAATCTCTAGCAACTACAGAAGTAGAAAATTAATGATACTAGAGGTCCTTTTAATCTAACAGAAGACAATGAGTTTCAATGATGAGGTCAAGAGAGAAAACTAGAAAAATTTGTATCAAAAAGAAGGCATTTTCTTTTAACAGTGCAGGTTACTGAATACTGGACCAACCTATCAAGGAACATAGTAGATTCTTCATGCACCTGAAGTGTTTAGTTCTAAATTAAATATAATTTTAAATAATAAACTTCAGCTAGATGAGAAGCTATAGGACAGAAGAAATATTTGAAGAAATTCTTTGTTCTGTGTAGAACAGGTAGAATTGCCATTCTCAACTTAAAAATATTTGTTTGTGATTTTGAATATGAAGAATCATATTTTACACTTATTAGACATAACTGGACATCTTTTAAATACTGATGAGTGATTTTTTTTTTTTTTTTTAAGGCTATTAAAAGCAAGTTCAAACCACCTTCAGGGATAAATGAATACCACATGTCTTAGATCCTAACAAGTTTTCACTTCTGAAGAATAAACAATAAATGGACATTTGTCTTAAAATTTATTTTTTTAAACTCTCTGTCACATAGCTCTCTGTGTTCTTTGAACAAAGGGAATTCAGTGAGTTAGATTTCAAAAGAACTCAAAGAAATGACAACTCAAAGGAATGACCAAATAACTTAGAACTTCTCTCTCTCTCAAAAAAAAAAAAAAAAAAAGTGATTGTTGAGGGACATTTGCCACACAGTTTGTTGGAGAAATAGCCGAACCACTACCTAGAAAACAGCTGAGCCCAGAAGATGTTTTAGGAGATATCTAGATATTTGTCTTAGGAAGTGGTCATAAAAAACAAAGGTAATTCTGAATTCTGAGAAACTCTGCGATGTTGAGGTCCCAGGTTTGAAGAGAAGATCTGAAGAGGTCTCCCATAGGAAAGATGTCCATCCTTTCTCCAAAAAATCAGTTATTGAACTTAGGGAAACAACCTGAGAGCAATTTCTGGTTGTCTTTAAACTTGTTTTCTTCTCTAAATTGCATACAAATTAGCCATCTGGGATAGCTAATTCGATGGCTGGTTGAGTTTCCTTTAATGTCATCCTTTTTAGCATGAAATCAGTTTTAACTATGAAGTTGTGAAATGGCAAATCTTTTAGCAGAGGTATAACATTTACAAATTTGGTTAATATTTTCACTTTTATGTTTAATAAATAGTGAAAAAAACACTTACACTTATTTTAAAGAAAAGTAATATCAATATTTTAAAAAGCAATAAGAGTAAATAAAATCAGTGCTTCCAAATATTTAATCATTGAACATTTAGAGAAATAAAAATTATTTCTTTTCTAAGGAGCCCCACAGCTGGGACATTCAAAGTCTTGTTTGCATTCATAGTAACTGAAGAGTTTGATTAGGAGCAAAGTTAAACATGACAATGAAATACCTATAAGCATATGCAACTCTGCTTATATATGCGCTTATTTAGAGGCTCTATAGAGGGTCTATTCTCTCTGACATATGTAGCTTTTATATATTATGCTATTATATGATGTTGACTGGATACGTTGTTGACTACCAAACCAGAAGTGAACAAAACTGGCATACTTGTAACTGAACTCACAAATACCTATATTACAATAAACACAAGTAAAACCAGACATTTGAAAACGATTGACCCCCTGACAGAAAGCTGCCTTTATTGCAGAGGGATCATAAAAAAGACCTAAGAAACAGGAGTTCCCAAAGACTACTACAGGCATTATGTCTAAAAACTCAAAAGCTCAAGGACAAAATTGTCTGTCTTCAAAAGGAGTGTGGTTTTTTTGTTGCTTTTTTTTTAAACCAGAAGCCTGCATTGTCATTTTTAACCATATTTAATTAATGGTTTATCTTATGTATCATACATATCAGCATATGTCCTGTACTTATTAAAGATTTCTGAAAAAAAGAATGTCATATTTCAACTTCAGTCTGATTTGGCAGATACCAATCCAACGGTGGACATCTCATGTAAAGTTTTATGCACTTGAATCTTTAGAAAAGATAAGTAAATATGTTGCAGAATCACAGAAATTAACTAGCTCAACCAGAATTAAATAAAATTAATCAAGTGGTTATATAGACTTTTTGGAGTTAGAATAATAGCACTATTATCTAATTGTGTCTTTACAGGTAATGAAGATATAACTCTGCTTTTTAGGATTACAAATGAGAAATTTCTTTTACATATAAATTTAATAAATCTTTTCAAATATTTCTGTTCACTGAAAATAAAATACAAATCACAAATAGCGACATGCTCAGCATTTGAAATCTGGAAATGAAGCTATAATTTATGTTTCTTAAATGATAGATAACTGAATCGGGACATCTGGTATAATGTACAATAATTTCTAATTTAAAACATGAGCTTGTGATGTTGAAAAATCAATACAATGAAAAATCCTCCAGAGTTGAAGAATGTGAGTAGATAATACAGGAACAAAAAGCTGAAGCTGCTAATATACTTGACCAACAGAAAAAAAAATTAAAAAAATCTGTTCTTGAAATTGAAAAACTAGACAAGACCTTACAGTCACTGCATCTGGATGTAATAGCTTCCCGGCAGAAACACAAAGTGGAACTTGCTCAGCTAGAACAGCAGACAACACAGCTTGAAAGAGACCTTACAGATGCCAGGAAACTTTATAGTAAAAAATATCAGGTATGCTTTTTCTATGAGAATGAGCAAAACAGCTATCTCTTTAGAAATCACATTGCAAAATAGCATGTGAAGGAGCTGGGCATGCGCTACTTCCTACATATTTGTTATGAATTCTAGAGAAAAAAATACTTTATCACAAATTTTGTAAGTGCATGTTTCTCTGGTGTTTGTCTCTAAATTCAAGATATGTTAGAGTTTGTGATAGCAATGTTGTCAAAATGCATACTGATAAAAATAAAATGAATACAGTAATATGACTTCTTCTGTTATGTTTATAGATATTTTTATAAATGCATTTGCTAGTTCTAACTGCAAATCCTGTTCATACTCATTTTCAATGTCAGAAATCTACCTTGTCGTACTTGGGATAAAAGGTACATAAGCCTAGGAGTTTTATTTACTCTTCTTACCTTGCTCTGTGAATGCTTCCAGCAGAAAACATGTTCATAAGATGGAAAGGTTTGGCCTTTATTAATAGCATAATATCTGTATCACTAAACTACACAATGAGCAGAAATAATTTGTACTTACTTGGGAACCTTGCCAAATACAAAATTTCAATTAGCAATGACAACATTTAGGATACTCTAATTGTTTCTGTCCTTTTAATTTTTTTTTTTTTTTTACTTGTATACTGAAAATAATGGAAAACAACATCCCCCTAATTTTCTGAGTGTGTTTCAGAAAGAGATGTACAAGGTATAGGCTGCAGACAGCTTAGAAATCAACTAATGAGGAAGAAGTGTTGATTGTTTAATTTCTAATTTTTTTTTTTTGTTAAACAAAAAAGAACAACAGAAGGGAATTAACCCCCCAACAGTCTCTTCCTCGTAATTAGAACCTTTTTATTATTTACTGAATAAACAGAAAGAAATGGAAACATATTACTG
>NC_134950.1:34024030-34069030 GCF_965638725.1 Aptenodytes patagonicus | reverse complement strand
CAGCTGCTAGTGCCTCTGGCTTGGGATCAACCAAGGCTCAAGTCCAAGGCATAGGTAAACTTAAAATAATTTAACCCTTTTTTACTAGGACACTATGAGTTAAAACAGACTATTAAAAATAGTGACTAAATAGCCTTTTGTATGTTTAAATAGGTATGCCAATTACAAAATATGCATTGTTGGATCTGTTTACAGATCAAAACTGATATAAATAAAATAAATGTTGGAAGATAATTCCATCTCCAGGCAACAGATCACACCTCTAAACTACTTCTAAGAACTTTTAAAGCATTGTTAAAAATCCATTTCTGGATAATACAGACAATGCTATTTCAAATAAAATTGACAGTGACTTAATAAGTCCTGATATTTGAATAAACTTCATTTGACATACAAAGGATTGTCTTCTACATTAAAAAAAAAAAAAAAAAAATCAACAGCTGAAAAACTTTAAATGGAAGAGGTAAGTATTTACCCTTCTTTTGATTTCAAACCCAGATCGAATACTAGGACCCCACAGGTCATTAACATTATTCAAATAAGTAGTCATATTGATTTCAGTGAGACCATCTACCACAGGAAAGTTATGCACAAATGTATTGCAAAAATGGGTCCAAAATGCACTGACAAATGGAATTTTGTTATATATTATATTTCTTATTGAATGCTGGCAGCTTAGGCTTGTCTCTACCAAAATTGCTCATTTTTTAGATATGAAAGAAAACTTGTTATAAGTTGTTTATTAGACTGTACTTTTTTTTAACATGTGTTGACATTAATAACCAGTTGACTCATTAGTTCACAGAGATTCAGCTTCGCTTGATACTCAGTAAAAATGAGCTGTTGGTGATATGTACTGTTTGTTAAACATTTAGCTGTTAATGTTAGCTGTGTACCTTCCTGAGGCACAAATTTAGACAGTTTATATACAGTACTTTTTACTTACAGAAATGGTGACTGTTGTTGTGTTTTGTGAGAAGTGGGGTTCTGTTACTGTCAATGAGAAAAGAACAAAGCAATTTTTTATACAAAGAAACTGATCTTCTGTATATTCTGAATTCATAAAGGTAGATATGATAGCTGAATTTAGATCCTCTGCATACGGTGAACGTTGTCGGACATTAAAGACAATAAATGCAGAATCATGTTAACAGAGCACAAATGTTTTTCTTTAAAGGATTCTATCCACCTAAGCCTGGAAAATAGTGTTTTCCCACTTCATTGAAGCTTGATGTACTTATCACTCTAATATTATACTACGGCACATTAAAAAAAAGGCTTTTTTATTTATGATCATGTGAACTCCTCTGTTATGATACTTACTGAACTGCTATCACTAAAAGCTTCTTCATTTCTTAAATTTTCTGGTGTCAAATTTCAAAATCCTTTGAATACTACATAATGATGGGAATGCATGCTATAAAATGCTTGTTGTGAAGCACTTGTTTTAATGGTTATTCTTATTCCACGATATCTTAAACCTGGTAACTAAATGTGCCTATATGCCTGAAGCCGTATATTTATGAAAGAGCATAAAAACAAATACCTGTGTGTGGATTTGTGTCTGCGCATGTGCACATACATCCGCACACCCATACAAACTCATGCATGCACATACTAAGGGTCAAATATTTAAATTAAAACCTATGTACATATATCTTTTAGGAAAATGGTCAACAAAGAACAAAGGAAAAATGTCTTTGTCTTAAATCACTTATTTTTCTGAGAGCTGGCAGTGTACAGCTATGGTTTCTTTTGGTCTAAGGAAAGATTGCCATCTATTGGATGACCTTGGAAAAGAACGGTTTTTTTCTATATATGTGCTCTGTAATTCATGAAAAATCGTAATGAAATTGAAGACTTTGGGCTTAAATTGTATACGTTATGATTGTGAAACGGTAGAAAAGCTGCTATCTTTTCAAAACTGTGATTTTGAATTCTAGATTGACTTACATTGCAGAATACGAAGGCAATAAGTGTTTGCTTTAGAATGAACTAAATACTGAATGTGTGTATATACAGTAAGATTTGGTAGCAGTTTAAATGTTTGCAGAATATTGAATCCAAGTTTCTTTATTTAAGTTTACTGGAACACAATGAAAGAGACTTAAGCCAGCTATTAATATATTTGTGGTACATTTTTCTCTCAGGATTTGGGAACTGAATGATGCTCTTCTCCTGAAAACAATATTTGCCCAGCCCTTACAGAGGGTTGCACTGCATTACATTTAAAACAAAAATATCACTCGGCTTGGGTTTAAAATGTAATGCTTGCTTTTTTTTTTTTTTTATCTTTCAGCCCAAGAACTTGCCAGTCAAGATGAAAAACTTCTTCTAATGGAATCCAGCTTGAAAGCAACTCAAGAGCAGCTAAGTGAGCAAATAGCAGAAACAGTTCGCCAAGAACAGAACAGTAGAAAATCACAGACAGAGATGAAGACCCTGAGAGAAGGTATTATAGCTTCTGAAGAAGAAATTAGTGATTACAAGTGAGTTACTGCTTTTTCAGTATTTGAGAAACAGAAGACATTAAAGTCAACAGTAAATCCTTTTAATATGTACTGTATTAATCATTTCTCCAGGTAAGATGTAGTGTAAATGTGTTCTATAACTCTATTGAATAAACTATTAAATCTAAATGATTGATTAATGTATGCTTTAAAATATATTCTACACTTAAAAACTGAATGTTGAAAAAATACTATTATTAGTGGTCTGCTTTACTTTTGAAATTAAAAAGGTTCTGTAGTGTTGAAGTAGAATAGTATGTGTAATTATTTATTACCTATCTATTAATGGTATTCTCATCTTCCTCTTTTTAGAGACCAAAGGTTACATATGGGTCTTATTGTCTTTCTTTTTTGTTAAAGAAGTTGCCTCTAAGCAAGACACTACCAAATTAAAGGAAATTTGGTGTTTGAACTTTTAGTCACAACAGCAAGGCACATATGAGATTGCTAACATAAATGAAAAAAAAATGCATACTGTATACTTTAGAAAAGTTTACACTGAAAAAAGTACTGCTGCTCTTATCAGTCAAATTTAGAATCTATTAGATTGAATGCTACCTCTCAGGATTTAATTAAAAAGTACCAATGTTCAACAATTAGCTTTTATAAATTAGCATAATGTTAACTGTATTTTTATATTGAGCCACAAACTGATTTGTTATTCAGATTTTTCAAGATTTAGAGTATAGTAAAAATTACTCACTTCAGTTGATTCTTTTTGTATGCAAACAGTTACTCTCTTCTTATTAAAGTTATGTTATATTAAGCAATTACTAAGTATACAGACAGAATTTCAAGCTGTTTTATAATATCACAGATGAATACTTTATACAAGACAGCTTGGCTGCAAAAAGAAGTCCATTCATTTAGTGGTGGACTGAACATTTAAAGCTAAATGTTTTATCTCAGATTTGTGGCAAGCATCAAAGACTATCTCAACAAATCTCCTCTAAAAGAAGGTTTGCTAAGTTCAGATGCAATAAACATCATGCGTCTAAAATCAAAATATGATAATGTATGCTCAGTGTAAATGACTTTTAGACTGGAACTTCATCCTTTCTGTAGTTCAAATGTTTTAAGTTAATTTTTCTGCTGAAGACTGGGAAAAGCTTCATGGAAAAAACATTGTCTTCAGTAATGCGTCTTCATTTCTTTAAATAAAATAACTCGGTGGTTTTCAACCTGTAGTTATATCTCTAAAGACATTACTAGTACTTCTCTAGGGAGAATAATGTCACTGATTTACTTTCCTAACCTAGCTTGAATCTTTGCCACAGTGGGTTTTCTTAACCATTTCAAGTGATTCCTCAGTTGCCAAAATGCCATGTTATGCCAATTCTTGTAGATACTTCTTTGAAAATAAAAAGGTTACAAACTTCTAGGAATACTGGTTGTGGTAACTTAGTGCGAGATAGTGTGGGGGGGAATTGAAACTCCCAGCTGTAACTGATCGATTGTGTGATGAAATACAGCTTTTGAGAGAGCAGGAATTTTGCAAAAGTTCAGTGAAATGAGTTTCACTAATGTTGAAATAGAAGGCCAAATGATAATGATTAGAAGACTTTCAGAGGGACTGTTTTTATAGTTTTATATTATACTTTGTGTGAACAAATAAAACTTGAATGAATCTGTTAGCATGCAAAAATTATTAACTACCCTACCTTTTTCTGTTCTATTTTCTACATTTGTTCAGTGACTTTGGAAGTTTGTTACTTTAGTACATGAGCATAATAAACTTTGAGTTAGGAGAATCTTTTTTTAGCTCTATAGATTATGAAAATTATTTTTATTGACTCTTAGGTTAAGTTTTAACCTTAAATTTGTGATACCATTGCTTTTTAAAAGTACTCTGACTCATTACTTGCAGGATCACAGTCAGCAAAGTATATGTTGAATCTAGAAAATTAAAACTGCAGATTTAAAACAATAGCTTTAATAAAGTGGAACTAATAAATCTAAAAACCAAACAACAAAGTTGGAGATTTTAAATATTGAAATCCCCCTTTAAAACAATGTCTTACTGTGTACCTGAAAACAGTCATGCTGTGCCAGTTGGTATCTGCTCTGTTCTGTTCCTTGGGAGACAGAAAGAACAATGGATCTCTGTCCCCTGGGTCTTCTGGGACAGGGAATGTCATAAGGGTTATGTTCAGTCACTATGAAGGGTACTGCATGTGTTGTAAAGTAACATCCCTTTGGTGCTGACTTATTCAAAGTCATACAGTCCTGGACTTTACCTACCTTCCTACTTAGTGAATCTGGCAAAAGCAGCTGGTATCAAGGCGAGAGCACAGTATCATACAAAGAAAAATGCAGCGCAGCATAAATTGGTCAGTTAAAACTACACAGAGAGCTGATATTCTGCTATAGCTGTTGTGGGGCCTTTGAGGGGAAAAGTCCATTTCTGTATGTTTTTATTTCCTCGTTGTGAAATCATACATTAAAAGTTGTTTTTTTTTTTTCTGGAAGTGGTGAAAAAAGGAAATGGTTGACTAGGATTTAAAAACAATAAAAAGTCCATTATATTCATTAGTTTACCAGAATAAATATATTTAGTTTTAAAATAGAATAAAAATATTTTCTGCTAATTTCACAGGATGCCCAAAATACATGTATTTCAGAGGGAAACAACTGAAAGTTTTCAGAAGTCACAAGCTTTGTTTGTTGTATACTTATCCTGGATGAAATAAACGTAAGGTAAGCCCCCCCCCCGCTCCAGTATAAGCCTGTTACACTTGAAAGATTTGTTCGGAATGTCCAGTGGGAACCTGGAAATCGTAATAATTTGTAGTATCGATTGTGTGAAGCTATGCAGCTGGGGCCTCTAGTGAATAGACAGGAATAGACATTTTATTGATTAACTTTTACAGTCATATTTTCAAGACTCTGCTGCAACATAATTTTCACTTCCCAGCTTTGTGCTGCTGCATCATGAAACTTGGATTCTTCTCTCTTAACATTTACCCACCTGAGGGAAATGGTATGGACTTGTCTTTTTTAAGATGTCCTCTGCAGAAATGTGTAGTATTTGCAGTGAATTCTTCTAAATTTCCCCTCTGCTGTCACAATAAAATGAAAAATCTTCAGAAGTGATGTTAGTAAGTATTGCATAAGTTGAACCCTCCCCACACCATCTACTAGATGTTATTGTGTAATACCTTCTAGTAACTCTTATCCTCCTTTGCATTTTCATTTTTATTTTCTAAGTGGCTAAGATTGTGGCAAAAGCAACCCCCCTCCTTACACCCACAAATTCCAGAAGTGCTTAAAGGAATTTGCCCCATAATGAAATAGGTGCTTTTCTTAGTTAGTGGAATTTTAAAAGGAGAAGACAGAATTCTCCACTGAAAATCTGAAATGAATTATCAGTAAAAACTGATTTGTCTTCAGGAGTGACATCCTGCATTAACTAAAAGTTTTTATAAAAATACTGAGAGGGCAGGATTTCAGTACAATTACTAATCAATCATTTTAAAAATATATGTATACGTACTGAAGTCTTAAATAGGCAAATCTTAGAAACCATTATTTTGCATTTCTGAAATTACTCATTTCCAGAAAAGAACAAAAATGGCATTGTGCCATTGTGTAAGGAACTGTTGCATATTTGCTGCTTTTTTCAGTATGGGTTACATTCTACATTAGATACCTAAGCCATTTCTCTTTCATGCACATACACAATTACCAGTGAAAATCTTGATCCGTTTTTCTTCATTTAGTGACTGTTTATTATTAGTTGCTTTATGTGCTTACTTGGGCAATGTTTTAACCTAAGTTTAATAACGACTTTCACAAAACAGGCCAAATATTCACCATCATCATCAGTGGTGTTAATATGATTTAAACCTCTGTCATCCCATTTTTTTTTCTAAGTTATGTTAATATTAACGTCTTCTAATTATATATATGTTTAAGGTATTTGTGGTCATGTCACCTTTTGTCCTTCCCCTCTCATCAGAGACATCATGGTGTGCACCATATGGAGCTAAAACTGAGGCAGAAATGCTCCCAGCCATTACAAAAGGTTCACTTTGTTTACCATTGTCAAACCTATGATGGAATAATTCCTATTTTCTCTTAAAAAATCAGGAAAAGTATAGAGAACTTTAAGGTAAGAATAACAGCATCAAAGAAAGAGGAAGAATAGCAGCTTCTCAAGGCCTCAGTGTCCACTGGACCTGGAATAACCTGGAATAAGTGGAAATACTCTCAATCAGGTGAAGAACTAGAAAAATTGAAGAAGCAGGTAAGTTTCTTTTATGCATGGAAAAATAATGTATTTTCTAGCAAGCTGAGTAAAGTAGTATCAGATCTTAATGGCATTCTAGGCCTCAGTCTTTCAAAAATATATGAATGTCAGCAGTTTCAAGAAACCAATTACCCTATAAACATGTGAAAAGCTGTTCACAAGTTTGCAAGATTGAAGATGAAAACTGTCTTAATATTAAGTATCGCTCATGATTTTATTTTGTAGTTGTGATGCTTTATTATAGAAGTTAAGTAGTGAACTATGATGTAAGCATTATGGGAAATCAGTGAAGTGACCGGCTCTGTATTTTAATTGAGATCAATTTAATGGAAATCCAAATGAATGTTTTTGTGTGTGAGAGTGTGATTTATTTAAAGAAAGGGGAAATGGTATTCCCTTTTCTGAACATTTGTGGAGATGTTTAAATGAGATCAAAGTAGTAATTCAGTAAGTTTTATATGTTCTAGATAATCCCCTAAGTGCTCAGGACTCCGTGAATAGCATGTTAACTGTATTGTTAGATTTTATATTTAGTTTCTTTTTCTTTTTCTATTTTGACATATCCATGCTAAGGCTTCTTACAGCTGTGATAAACTTTTCATTACGAATTAAGCAAGGTAAACTTTTAAATTTGTAAGAAGTTAAAAAACTTGAAATATTTTAAAAGTTTATCTATATTAAATATATTAGATACCATATGTAACCAAATGTTTCTCAGAGAGTGCAATTTTCTACGCTGCACAAATTCAGGACTAGTTATAGTTCTTGAATTTGTTCGGAGAATTCTAAAGTTTACTGTGACATAACTGAAGGCTGGTTGGCTCCATTACTTTATCTGTTTCTCTCAGAGAAATTGAAAATCTGAAAAATTTTAATAAGCTTGTACCTTTTAGTTTGATTTTAATGCAGAGGACATAAAACTATAAACATAAAGCTATAAAGCTATAGTTGAGACCCTTTGTTTTCTAAGTATTACTGGAAAAATGAAGACCTGAAGTGAAAATTTGTGTACTTTCACAGTATCTGTGACACAAATACTTAAATAAATAAATTAAATCATAACAATAATATAGGAGATGACTGTCCAGGTATAGGATATGATCCTATACATTTGTGTCTTCCCAGACACTATAGTTACTACTGGGAAAGCTGAATTGATTGCAACAGAAATCTATCTGACAGTAAGCATTTGCAATGGCAGGCAAAATTATTTAAGAAAAGAGAATATAAAATTAAGAAAGACAGATGGACTCATAAGAGTGAAATACAAATAGTCTGAATCAGGATTGATTTCAACATAATGTGGTGGAGGAATCCCCATTTATTGATCAACTTTAAAGCCCATGCACAGCACTTAAAAAGATAAAGTAAGCAAGGTCAGATAATCAAAGCATTTAAATAGTAAAAACAGCAACTGCCACTGTAGACTGCTAAAATAAATCCATAATACAAATTGCTTTAGCAAAAAGTGGATGAGCAGCTGATCTTCCTATTGAACTTTTATACTGTTCAGTGACCACACTGGGAAAAGGATTGGGAGAAATGCCTTGAAGATCAATATTGAGTGAGATGTAGCAGGGATTCATTCTGAACATGAAAGAATTACGAGAGTAGAGATCTTGAGGAAATGTCATCAAAAAAGGACTGTTCTTTTAAAATATCACACATATTATACAAATGTGACATTAGTTGATATTCTATTATGATCTCTGAGCATTGAAAGCTTATTAAATCAGAAATTTAGTTATTCCAAAACATGAAAATAGGAGAAAGAGAACTAATAATTTTAGTGAAATTACTTCTAAGAATTTAATAACTTCTGTCTTCAAAACAAGGAGACTTTTAAACAGATTAATTAATATAGTATTCAGTTGAGGCTGGTACTTTCCAGCCATATGTATTTCAAGTTTTTTGCTGAATAGAAATAATAAAGCAGAACATTTTATTGTTTCTTTTTTTTTAATCCCATTGCTTTTTCTGAGTTCAACATGCATCTGTAATTAACATGTTTAATGTAAGTACTATTTCTTCAAATCTGTTCTAAATAGCATTTTCATAGACATTTTTAATGTTTTGTAGAAACTAGAATAATCTATTATTGCAACTGCTCCAAATTTCAATTCCTCCTAAACGTTTATAGGCTTTTCATTTTAAAAAAGATGTTAAAAATGTGCTATAGGTTTCATTTATACATTATTTTTTCCAGCACTCTTTGAAAAGTATTTATGAGAAAGAAGTACTAGATGTAATACTACTACAGTAGCTCATTGTTTCATATCTGTTGTATTCATTCACAGTTTTATTATATCATTGCATGAGAAATACTGCATTTTCATGGACATATAGCCCCTTTTAAATGTAGAATCCTGCTTTTTTGTTTTTGACTGTAATCTTCCTTTCATTTCAGGTTCACTGCCCTACTTATAAAAAAGATGTTACTGTTAGGAAGTAATAATTCAAGGTTTGAAGGTATTTGTATTTCAAACAATTGAAAAAAGGAGAATTAAAACTAGAGTATTTCAAGGATATACAAAATCCTTTTTTTTAATATATAAGTAAAGAGAGCATTTGTGTTTTCTTTGAAGGCCTTGTTCGACAAAATATGTTAGAGGAACTGATTCCCAAAATCAGAAAGTTTGTTCACTATAGTAACTATACAGTACACCTTCTTGTAATGAACAGTTATTTACAACTAATATTGGTTCCATATTTGCTGTATGAATTGCTGATTACAGCAATTTCAATGGCAAAATTGTGAAACAATATTCATAGTTCTCAGAGAAAGGTCAGCTTATTTGCATTCATTAGGAACTTGGAGGGCCATACAGCATGCTTTTCCTTTGGGATGCTTGCAGTTATTGATTTGTATACAGCTGTAGGAAAAATTAATTAGAATTATATTTGACTTACCACTGGAGGCTGTATAATTATAATTATAATACTAATAACAAAGTTCTACATAAAAAAAATTAGAGCCAGCAAATGAAATAATTGTCATTTTTAAAAATTAAAATTGTTAGATTTAACTTATTTAAAATAATGTCTTTTGAATAGCCTGAGGAAATCTCTTAGAGAACTTTTGTTAATACTCACAGTACTCTTATTTGCCCAAAAATGCATAGGCACTAATATTAATGTGACATAAAGTATTCAAAACTTTTCTATTTAGGAGTGATCTTTACAGATGCTTATAAACCCAGAAAGCATTTAATGATATGCTTAACTTTGCTTGTATAGCAAACTTCTCTTATATAACTGCATAATTGTGAACTTCAAAATTTAATTTAAGCATATGAATAATCCTGTCCTAATAAATGAGCTTACATTTGTACTCTAGTTATTAAAGACCTTTCAAGACCAAGAGCTATCTAAAATAGTACAGAAATATTATAGCCGTTGTGAGTAGTGTCTTCAAAAAAGTCTACATGGGAACCATGCCAACAATGTGGGACCAGCAAAAGCGAATTGTCAGACTGAGACAACATTTTGTGGAAATGGAGAGAGAGGTGGAGAACTTAAGATTTACACATAGCAATGATGCTCAGATGGTATGCATTCATGTATTTGAAATCCTGTTTGTATTATATTGAGAAATACTGTACATGATTAGTGCATATTTCTGTGAACTTTTAACACTTCAAATGGATTAGAATGTCTTATTTTGATCATATCCATATTGTTCATTGTGATAAGATTAGGTCCTGATTCATTAAAAAATGTTTGGCCTATTTCCATTACATTCAAGCATGTTTTAAGTAGAAAAATATAGAATACAGTTTTCCATATTGTGCAAATATAACACATGTTTGAGATTAATCAAATCATAGTCACCTCTAATTAACAGCAGGGAGCAATTCCAACATGGGACAGAGCCAGATGACAAAGAATTGAAGCATATATTTAAAAGATGCAGCATACTAAGAAAGGAAAAATAGGTTATGACTGCCTTAAGAATACTGAAAATTTTTTAAACCTGTGGTTTTGTGTGTGTGATTAATACAAACTGACAAGTAGCCTAAGTTTTGTTTTGTGTTGTTTTTTAACTTGGACAAAATTTTTCAAAACCAAACAGTTGTGTAAGTAAATATAAAGTATTCTTTCAAAGTTAATCTTTTTCTCTTCACCCTCCATGATTATTGGATTAAGGAAAAAAAAAAAAAAAAAAAAGGAAGACCTTTGCAACTTCAGATCAGCAGCTTTTGTTACAATTTATGAAAATGTCTTATTTTTACACCAAAATTCTATCATTTACCTTTGTCCTTGCTTAGCACCACAGAAAAGGCAATGATCAAGGAATTGATCAAGGATGTACATTGAGGTAAGTTGTCTGCAGGACTCTCTTCCTCTGTTGTTGCAGTAAGAAGTTGTATAGTTGATGAAAAAGAAAACTCTAGGAAAAAAAATAAAGTGGTCATGTGATGAAGGCAGTTGAATACTGAGCTGGAGAACTAGATATTTTCCTGGCCTCTCCCACAGAGATCAAGCAAGATACTTCATCTAAACTTTTCTAAATATCCGATCTGAGATTCTGCCATCTGATCTGTAACAGACTGAGCTTTCCCAAGTACAACTGTAGCCAATGATAATTTGCTTTGAACAGTTAAAGATCTTTACAAAGAAGCATTAACAGAAGTTGTGAGAAAACAAGGTTCAGTTTTGTCCTTTGTCTGACTGGGGATTTGAGCCAAGGTCATCCACACTGCAGGGAAGGACAACAGGGCCTGAGCACATACAAGTTTTTCTGTCTCTCTTTGATTCAATAACTGCTAAAATTGCCTATGAAAAGGGGAAGACTCTGCAAGAAAGACTGAGCGCGCAATCCCTCTCAGAATAACATGGAATGATACTGGTTCAAACTGCTTCAAACTAAAAGAGAAATTAATTCCTGTTCTCACATATCCCAAATGAGAATTCTGATAGAAAGCAATTTCACGTTTTATTTTTGCTTTATGTGAGCCTCCTTATCTTCATTTACCCTATGTCCCCAAATCTGTTTGCTTCAACTCTCTATCTGTAAAATGATAATAGAGCTATATTAGAATCATAGAATCATTCAGGTTGGAAAAGACCTCTAAGATCATCGAGTCCAACTGTCAACCCAACACCACCATGCTCACTAAACCATGTCCCTAAGCACCTCATCTACATGTCTTTTAAATACTTCCAGGGATGGTGACTCAACCACTGCACTGGGCAGCCTCTTCCAATGTTTAACCACTCTTTCAGTAAAGAAATTCTTCCTCATGTCCAATCTAAACCTCCCCTGGCACAACTTGAGGCCATTTCCTCTCGTCCTATCACTAGTTACTTGGGAGAAGAGACTGACACCCACCTCGCTACAACCTCCTTTCAGGTAGTTGTAGAGAGCAATGAGGTCTCCCCTCAGCCTCCTTTTCTCCAGGCTAAACAGTCCCAGTTCCCTCAGCCGCTCCTCAGAAGACTTGTTCTCCAGACCCCTCACCAGCCTCGTTGCCCTTCTCTGGACACGCTCCAGCACCTCAACGTCCTTCTTGTAGTGAGGGGCCCAAAACTGAACACAGTAGTCGAGGTGCGGCCTCACCAGTGCCGAGTAGAGGGGCACGATCACTTCCCTACTCCTGCTGGCCACACTATTTCCAATACAGGCCAGGATGCTATTGGCCTTTTGGCCACTTGGGCACACTGCTGGCTCATGTTCAGCCAGCTGCCAACCAACGACCCCCAGGTCCTTTTCCTCCAGGCAGCTTTCCAGCCACTCTTCCCCAAGCCTGTAGCGCTGCATGGGGTTGTTGTGGCCAAAGTGCAGGACCCGGCACTTGGCCTTGCTGAACCTCATACAGTTGGCCTGGGCCCATCGATCCAGCCTGTCCAGGTCCCTCTGCAGAGCCTTCCTACCCTCGAGCAGATCCACACTCCCGCCCAACTTGGTGTCATCTGCAAACTGACTGAGGGTGCACTCGATCCCCTCATCCAGATCATTGATAAAGATATTGAACAAGACCGGCCCCAAATATTGATATTCTCACATCATGGGATGCTGATATTTATGAAACAGTCAGACACCATTATGCTGAAAATCAGTGCCTATATTTATACTTTCTTTTTAGTTGTGTCAGCATGTGAGCCCTGTTTCTCAGTTCAAATTGTGTAAGCTGGTGCATATTGACATTGTCTATAGGGTGCAGATTCAGGATCTGCCACTGAATGGACCAGAAGTTTGTTTCAGGATCTTGTTTTGGACTTAAATCGTTTGTGCAGTGTGCATGATCAGGGAATTTAAAAAAAAAGTATGTGTGAATTAATTTGAAGTTTTTGGAAACTCATGTACAGAAGTTTATGAGCCAAGGATATTTTTTTATTCAGATCAGCACTTGAATATTGTACTTTGAACACTGGAAGATAAATGCTAAGAAATCAAAATTCTGAACTATTTGCCCCCTAAGCGATAAAAGTCATCATATAAGCTGGATGTTTAAAGGAAGTGATAATATCAAGTGATAAAGCTATGAATATACAAATATGCATACATAGGTTGGGCAGAAATTAAGATACGTGGCATCCTTAATTCTGCTGTATTGTGGATGCTGAATATTTGATTTTGCCACACTGATTTTTTTTTAAAGTAAAATCAGCATCAGAGCCTGCACCCAAGTCAAATATATTTCAGGAGGTACCCAGCCTAAACAGAAAAATTGGATTTACCTCTTTCATATGGATACTTTTCAAAAGGAGCAGCTGTGAAGGGATTCCTTGCTTGGTGTGGTGTATTGTCTGATTTGACGAGGTCAGACAGAGATTTGGCAAGCAGACACATTCTCTAGCAGGGAAGTAATTTTTGTGATTTTTGGCCATCTTATGCCAAGCAAGCTAATGTGTGCTAAAATCACATAGGTCCGTCTGAAAAATTCTCTTAATTTTGTATTTCCAAGGCAGCAAAAAGACAGGATAAGTAAGAGCCCTAGCAAGGCACTACCCTTCTCCAAGACATCAGAACTTTTCAACAGAATGGATATAAAACTTTTAAGGTAAATGATCTCTCTCTCTCTGCATACACACTCTCACATATATATGCTAGTATCATTCTTAGAAATAACCATATTATTTTTGTTCGCACTTTCCAAGATAATTTGGCCTTGAGCAAAAACTCAGCAAGACAAGTTTCAATCCATACAGATGAAGTTGGGCAAAGCTCTAGGCAACTGAAAACCGTGTCTAATAATGGAAAACTTTATGATAGGCAGCAGAATGGTATACCACTATAATAACATCCTGCCAATAGATGAAGATAGAACAACTGAATTTCCTGATGACATCATCTTGCTGAAACTCTTGAGAGTATGCAAAGGCTTTTTGGCTCATAGACATCAAATGAAACTCTGAAAATAACAAATCCTAATGAAAGAAACTTAACCTTGACATAAACTTAATACTGCCTAGCCTATAATTTTCAGAGCTGTATTGTATGTTAGTCCTTTAAGGATAAATGTCAGCACTATCATGCAAAAATTCAAAAGACTTTTTTAAAGTAATGAAAACTTCTTGTTCTTTTTCTTGAAGTCTTTCAAAGTTGTACTCAGAGATTTATAAGGAATGGACTTTAAATTGTCATCTATTGTTATCATCAGTAAAAGTTATAACAGCCAGCACCTTCTTCTAAAACCAAGAGGAGGCTTAAGAGGAGGCCATGGTTCTGTTTGATTTAAGTTTTGATTTTAAGTTAATTGATTTACATTCATTTGGGGTTCCCTTTAAGATGGATATTTCAGTTGTCAGAGCTCATAGTGGCAATATATGTTCTTTTTCTAGGTCCAGTAACCCCTGGGATTACATCAGGGCCCTTCTTAAGGCCTCTAAAAGACCTTTAGGCCTCCAAAAAACATTAGAATGTTTTGAAGTAGAAACTTTTGTAATAGGACATGACAATATTAAGTCCATCCTTGTCATTATAGATTTCTCACCAGACTTGAATGTTCTGTGGTAGACAGTGTTGTTGACTACTGTTAATAGTAGTCCCTTCAGTTCCTACCAAGTATGAATGGAATTTGTCTGAGTGGCTTTGGTTTTTTTGTTTGCAGCTACGAAGCAAAATTTGATCAGTGGATCTTACAGCCAAAGAATTTCTTATGCAAGGTTGTAAGATTTGCCATTTTAAATCTAACCAAAGGTCTATTTAGCCAAATAATCTGTCAGATAAATCTCTAAATGGAAAAATACCTTTTTTTTAGAATTTCAGTTGGTTTTTTTCCTCACTTTTGACTATGGTTGACCATTATTACCACAATGTTCATCCATCACTTACCATTTTGGATGAGAACTCCTTTCATCTGTAACTGTCTCCCTAACTAACTATTAACACTTGGCTTACAGAAATGTCAGCTCCCCATGGAGCAATAAATCCACATAACAGTAAATTTTCTGTTTTTTTCATTCTTAGCAAAAACCAGTAGTTCATCGTCTTGCCTTTGCCTGTTGCCAGATTTAAGTATAATTATCAGAAGTTTGCTGGTAGCAGTGACTCACTGAGAAATAATAAAGAATTTACATTTACTTCCCAAGGACTGATAGGGGATGCTGATCACAACAGCCCACAGTCAGTTCCTCACGTATTCTCCTACTTCACTGGAAGCATTTTTCCTATGGACTGCTCACCCTTCCCATCTCTCTAATATGTTTTGCTGAAAAAGCTATCAAGTGCGACTATTATTTTAATCGGAGGTATCTTGTTGATCTGCCAGATGTTAGCTGTTTTTTTCCTCATCCTCTTGTTTCAGTGCTTCTAAAAGTTGGTCTGTGCACTATGATCATTTGACAACTGTTTCCTCACTGAGATTTACATCTAGTATTTCTTGGCATTCATGGAACACAAGTTTGATTATTTATTTGCTACTCAACCTATACATTTCTGACATTTCCTGTTTGTGTGACAATTGCATCACTGCACAGCGTAAGCAATATTTGCTATAGTAGCTAAATCTACTTTCACCTTGTTTCATAAGGGGAAATACATACAGGCAGACCACATCAGATATTTAGCAGAAGTGGCTTAGCATTTTCATATGCTCAGTGATACTGTGATTGCTTAGATTCTACAAGACATACAGTCATGGTAGAAGACTAAGTAGTAAAGCTAAGTCCAGAAAGGGAAAGGTAGCCTAGAGAAATCATTAGACAATACCCTTTCTGATACTTAGGCTAACTTTGTAACAAAACTATATTTTGTCATGTGGCTGTTGACTCTGTGATATTTGGAGATAAACAAATGTCTAACTTGACAAAATTTTCTTGCATTTCTGGAGAGAGTCTTTGGAAGGCTGGTCACCAGGCAGTTGCCAGTGAGTAATGAAGAATATGAAATACTTGTTTTCTTTATAAGGACTCCTTTAAGAAGCTTTTTCCCATATAGATCCCACAACTATTCTCTCATTCCCATGCACCTGATGTTTTTCTGTATAAGGGACTCTGAGGAGGATCTGGGTACTCTGAAGAGTGAGGTGGGTTTGTATAAAGACACATAAGGTGCTAGTTAAATGATCCTGAGTTTGCATATAGGGGATGCACACTCCAACACTGATACCTATGAAATTAGAAATGTGTCAGGGAACTCACCTTAGTTATACGATAGGCAACTGTTTCTGCTGGTTTATTTGCTTAAGAGCTCTTAAGTATTTCTTTTCCAATTGCATTTTCAAATACTGTGCTAGAACAATATGTAGGAAGGCAAATAACAATTTGGGAAGTTTATCATAACATATATTCATCAATTTTTACAGAGTAATTAAAAATATTTACTCATACACCTAATATTTGTTTATCTTTTACCACCAGTCTATTTTGTCACTGTAAGAAGAGGAACACAGTGACTGCCTGGTCTCTGAGTAAGATACATCTTTATTATTAAAATAGTCCAAGAAGTGGGAAGGACATATCTCTTCCAGAAGAAGTATTGAGATATTTTATCTAATTCTGCTGTCACTTTTTGCTTGGACACAATAAGAAATTGATGATGACCTCTACTTTAAGGAAGTGGTAAGCCTTCACACTTGTGGGAAAAAAATTTTTGGAGATTATTTTGAAGTACTCTTTGCCAGAAAAGAAGCTGATCAGAAATCTGAGATGAGCACACAGTTTGTCAGGAAAAGTACAGAAGTTCATCTGTGTTAAGTTACAACCTTACGGAATCCAACCCAAAGTTTGAAAATTTATGGCATGCTGTTTGCCTGTAGATTTAACTGACATAACACTATTTTGTTACGGAAGCTAACCAGTGTCATCTAGATGAGTTGGGACCTGGGGACTTATTCAGTTGGAACTTATTTCTAAAGAAACTCCCTAGAATTATGGGAACTGTAAGTTCAATCTGAATTACTTGTCTTTGAGTTTCTTCTTCTTCTTCAGATCCTTAATGCCCTCTGTACTGGGCAAAAAAGAATATGGTTTTCTACAACAGGCCATCCATGATGAATTTTATGGTCATCTGGACCTGCTTATCTTGTTTACATGGGCTGCAAGACTGTTTAGGTAGAGAAGTAGAAGTATCTTTTGTTACTGCCGAAGTGGATGACTTCATGTCTTGTTCTTGTACTATGTAAAGTCAACAGAAATTGGGGATAAAGAAAAAAATAATTTTCTAAATCTATGAACTCAAGGTACTATGAAAGAAGCACCTTTCCATGGAAACCTTAAAAAAAAATTGTTTTATTTAGCTATGATTTTTTATGGGAAAAAACAAGAGCTATTTATAATCCAGATCAACTGATAGTGCACATCAACACTCCTAATTATTAAATACACTTTCCAGATCACATGACACATAAATATACAGTATACAAAAAGCTGGAAAAATCTCTTTCTTACTACTGCTGGCAAAGGGATTGGCATCATCCCATTTTGAATTTGTACAACTTAGTGTGCTGAAATATCTAAAAATGTGAATTTTTAAAAGTTTATAATTGTTATTCTACTCAGGCCTACTTTCAGAAACTCTTCAAAAAAGCAACAAATTAATCTTTAAAGCCCTCACTCCTATAAATATCTCTGTCTGCCCAATATGTAGTGTTAATAATTTATAAGTTCTAGTAATGTGTAAAGACATACAACATTAGTACAAAAACTTAAAAAGAAAAACACTTACATGAAGTATTATTTTGATTTAGGAAACAGTAAACTGTGACAGAGTTGTAATAATATTCTAGAAAATACCATTTGCACTTATCTTTTGTTCATGAAAATAAAGTTCTAATGCTTCATGACTTTATGTGACACTTCTATAGAACTTCACAATTACCTTCAGTTTGGACTGAGACAAGTAGTTGCATTATTTAATTCCTAATGATATTCCTGGATGAAAAAAAATCTACAAATTTTAAAAAATGCATGAATAATAGTTGCAGTGATAACAACATCTAACTCTTATCTAGTGCTTTATATTCAGAGATTTCATATTTTCCTAAGGATGTGTAATTTAATTTAAATTTTAAAAAATGCTAGGTTTTCATATATATATGTGTGTATCTATATATGTATTTTGGGGGCATAAAATGGATTTTTACAGATAAGGATTTTGGAGCACAGGATAGTGAAGTGTCTTGTCTTAGGTATCAGCAAAGACAAGAAAATGAAGACCATTTGAATAAAGGGATGTGAAGAAGACCAAGTTATAACGGAAAGCAAATGAGCACGTGAACTCACAGGAGCCAGCTACTCTACAGCAACTCTCTCTGTGTAGACTGAGAGTCTATGGGAAAACAATGCAATGACTTTTTTTGTTTTTCTTTCAGTGAAAAAGGGAATAGGCTACCTTGTGTTTACTGAGGGGAAAAAAATGCACACACTCTGACAATATTTGCATTCTGCCTTACTCCACAGTAATTTTCTTGCCTGCTCTGGAGATTTGGGTTAAATTCATTTTCTTTTGATAAGGACAAGTAAACTGCAAGAAAACTAGTTGTCTCTGCCTCCCCCTCTTGCATGTGTATTTATAGAGAGGAATGCCTGTTTGTTTGTTTGTTTGTTTGTTTTTACTTTTAACTTGACAGAGCTGTGTAAAAAATAATGTAGTATCACTCATAATTTTCATCCCTGTAATTAATAAGCAGGGATGAAAGGGATTGAGATCAGTGGAACAATATAATAAAATGTTTGTTTAAATTGGATACTTCTAGAAAAAGAAATAAAGATTTGGCAGGAATGAAAGTTTTTCCATCTAAATTATACCATATAATCTAAACTGTTTTTAAGCTTAAAAAGCATGAAAATCACATAGCAAACCTGGAAGAAGAGATTGGCCAGACAGAGGAAAAACACTGCCATGTACAGAAGAAGCTTTTAGAAGAGCACTCTCAGCTCAAAATTCTCCAGATGGACTGTGGTGCAGGGGAAAAACTGATAAAATACCACAGTACTCAGGTAATAGCCTTGGTGCAGCGTATGAAATTGAAGCTTAGTATTGGAAGTAATATAAGTGAATGTTCTTAGATGATTTTCCTACTGGATAAGGAAATATGATTTAAATAACATTAGCTATAAAATTCACTTTCATCACAAACATGAGACATATTGCTGAAAATATTTAGTCAATATAAAAGAACATCCTTTCTTTTTAAGCTCTTGTGGGTGGGATTCATCTTGTCTAACTTTAGGTGTCTACAGTCTGGGTGGGAAGATATGAGGTAGGTGTCTAAGTTCCCATTATGGTCATTGGAGACATAATCAATTCAGTGAGTGGAATCAAGGGCTGAATAAACACTGAGCTGAACAAGTATTAAAGTCTGTTTTCAGATGAGCTGAAAATCTCTCCAGGCGACTGTACGACCAGGTCTCCACTCAATGTAATGGAAGTATAGGTATGCAGTCACACATAATCATCTAAATGCAGATGTCCAAATTTAGATGAGAACAATCTGATCTGATGAGTTACCTTTTCCCAGCAATTCATTAAATGATACAGAATTATTTTATTTATTTATCTATTTTTGTTACTAATAAATGTACTAAATATTTCACAGGCATAAATACTGGTCATTGCTCTGAACAACATCCGATATATAATGACAAGGTTTTAAAAGGGAATGATTTATGGCAGAGAGAAAAAAAGTTAAAATAATATATGATTTTCCCTGTGTCTGAGTCTTTTGTTGTTTATATTTAAGGTGATTTGTTCTTTTGGAGTTTGGGTTTGTTTGTTAGTTGATTTTTTTTAATAGAAAAAGATGAGAGACTGTGCATAGATGAGAAAGTGGGGGAAAAAAAAAGAATTAGTAGAATGACTAATACCCTTTTTCCACCTTACTGTTGCCAGAAGAGACTAATAGAGATGGATTACTTGCTGTATTATTCCACTACAGTAGTGTATTAATTCTGGAGCATGACTGAGCCTTGAACAGAAAGAATATAATAAAGTTTATTCAACTGAAATTTTTTGCTACCTGTGGGCTGTATGGCAGCAAAGTGTTTCCATTGAAAACATTTAAATATTTGGGAGCGGTGGGGAGGAAGATCCTTGCTGAAGAAAACAAACAAGTTGTAGTTTGTCCAGGTTTTGTTGCATGTAAGTTCTCTGCAAATATTAGTTGAAGAAATACTACACAAAATTTGGATTAAATTTTTCACTTTTATGATACGTTTTGCATTTCCAGTATTTTTGACATATAATGTCATTAGGGTATAAAAAAAAAATTAAAAATACAGTAAGTTGCTAGTCATTTGCTTGAATAAGTATTTTTTTAATAAGGTGATTTGAGAGTATAGAAAGATTTAATGTAAAGATAAATACGCAGTGAAAATCTAATCAAGCAATTGAAATAGTTACTCATGATAAAGGTAGGGTTATCAATGTATCATAACACAAATTGCTTTATGAATATTGATTGTCCCCTGGTAGAGGCAAATCGCTACTGGGAGCAACCGGTTCCATTAAGTTTCTGAATTAGTCAGTTCCCAAGCTAAGTAACTTGGGAAGGTACACTGAAGGTTTCATCTTTCTGAAGACTCTATTTATTACCTTTACTTATGTAAAGAGTTCATTAGAAAGAATTTTACATTGAAATATGGTAACTTTTTAGCCTCCTTTAATGCAGTCACGCAAGTCTTTAACTACCAGACATAAAACTGCTTAATTCTGCAGATATTAATGGTTTCATATGTCATAAAGCCAGAAGAAACACTGTAATTGAGTCTCATATGTGGCACAAAGCAGGCCACAGGACTTCAGTGAATTAAGTAGTACCTCGTGTCTAAGTGAATGTGATTGAAATGGAGCGTATTAGAGTATACTTTTTTTTAATACATTCTTGACTTTAAATACTCAGTGTTACAGAATTCATGACAGTCCTTCATAGGTTGTCTCAATAAATCTAGCTTTTGAAAACATGCAGCATGTTGATTCTGTATCATTTTAGCCTCTTACTCAGAATGTCATATGAAGCCTAATACAGAACAAAAGTATTTTATTTTATCATCTTTATCAATAATATTTGAAATCTCATAAAACTAATACAGTAGGACAAGATGTGTTTACAGAACATCCACAGTAATTTGTATTAATTTTATTAATGTACATTTGCTCTTTGTAACTACAGTTAACGCAAATTAGTGTGGATTTATAACATCAGCTCTTCTGATAGTTTGACTGGAATAGATGAGTAACTGCCAGGGCAGAATTGTTTGAATCACATGGTTAAACCCTAAAAAGTGTTAGCAGAGAATCAGTAGAGCATTAGAGCATTATTTTCTACTTTTTTAAAAACCTTTCAAGGTTTCCAAGACCACACAACCTAAAAATGGTCTACAAATTTTTTCTAATAATGCTTCAAAAATTCTTAGGTATGCTCTACCTGGTCAAGTTAAAATATATCTATACCTCTGTGGTGACAATCACTTTTATCCTAAGCCAAGATACTGTGTATTCCATTGTTACTTTTGATTTCTTTAATTTCTTTCTTTTTTTGGGGGGAGGGAGCATGATCTATATAATGTTATTGAACAAATTAGAGAGAATATCATATTTTTATATTCAAATACTTTGCATGAATTGCATCCCATTCTTTCATTTTTGTGAGATTTCTTCTCTTAAGATACATTTTGTCTATGTATGCACATTTGCAAATGAGTGTGTGCACACAAATCAATGCCCAGGAGTATGTCTATATGCAAGTTGTCATGTAAAGTTTAGAAAAAGTTTAGGGCATGTTTGCACCTCAAAAATATGACTTTTTCAAGACTCTTTTTGCAAGAAGAATAATTCATTTTTAATTTTGTAATTAATTCCTACTTGTGTGTCTTACATTGATATCCAAAATAGAATTCATCAACATTTTTAATTTTTTTTTTTATTTAGTATTATTTATCTGGGGGTGTGTGTTATTTATATTTTTTCAAGTTAAGGAATATTGTGGTAAGCATAGCTTAACAGCTCCAATACACCAATTTTCTCTGAAGTCTCTGAGGAAAACTCAGATTTTTTCCTCCGAGTCTAGTTTTCAAAACCATGTTTTGAAAGTCTTCACAAAGTTAATTTTAGATGTTTAGAAGTCTGGTAACCCAAAATGGCTTAACTGACCTTGGTTCAGATTTTGTTTATCATATTTTTGAGAACATTGTTCCATTAGTGATTTAGAAGTCAGCAGGATTATGATATCAAATGTTTCTCATTAGATCAAATTACTCCAACGGCTAGTTTGTTTGTTTGTTGGTTTGTTTGTGACAACACTGATTAACTGGTATAGCGATTGCTAGAATAGAATTTCATAGTGTTAGTATTCCATCTTAACTTACAAGTAATTTTCTATCAATAGTGTTATCAGTAAACCTCTTTGTGTATGTGTTATGGACTAGATCTGTCTAAAATAGGCAATATGTATCAGATGATCCTTTTGATTTTGTTTCCCTTGAGCAAATAGCAGCTGTCGAAGGTGAAAAAATGCTTTCCTTTTCTAATGGAATTTCTTTTCATTTCTCCCATTGTCATGGTTTTACAAGTGAGCAATTTCACATTTTATTACAAAATAGGTCGAGTCAGGTGCCTAGAAGATGGGGAGAATGGCATACTCCATTTCCCTGTGGCATATATTAAATTTTTAAGAGCATATTTGCCTGGGCTTCTGCTGGATTTAGTCAAACTTTAGCTGACAGATAAGTAATCATTGTATAAATATTTTTTTGCTGTACTGAAGTTTAACCTCTCTTTATTCAGACTTCATGATTTCTGCATTTTTGCATATAGTAGAGTGTTTGTTGTTAGCAACCAAGATATTAAAAACCATAGAAAAGTCAAATAAAGAGCTAAAATTTCAGAGTGAAAAAACAGGACATTGATTTACATATTGTTTTAATACAGAGCAAGACAATACCTAATAAAAAAGTTTCATTTGTTTTCTTGTTGCTATTTACTGTTGTTATTGCTCTATCAATAGCTATTATATTGTCATCTTTTTGTTGCTATAGGACCATATGTTTTAAGCATCTTCTAACAACTCTAGCTTTTTCAAGTATAGATTTATCTTTTGAAAGGATAGTATAACTTAGTTACACCAGTAAGCTGACTGTTGGTTGAAATGCATTCAAGTAGAGGTGATATTAATATCTGTACAAAGTGGAATTAAAGGTACATTGTCCACATTTGCTTCGTTGCATCCCTAATATTGTTGGAAAATAGGGACTAATAAAGACACTTCTGAGTGAGTGCCAAAAAAAGAAAAATATAGGTGTTTCAAAAAATGAGTCCAAAGAGTCTGAGATTCTTGTCTATGAAGACTCTTTCTTTCATTTCTCTTTATTATTCTTTAATCAGGACTATTGCGTGTAAGTCATGTGAGACCATTCTCCAAAATGCATGCCAGTGAATAATTTATTCCTAATTTGGTATAATCCCAGGAGACATTCAAGGCACCCACATGAGAGATACTACTTAGTAGTAAACTGAATGAAGGATTTAAGTATTTGTGTGTGTGGTGCTGCTCTACCATTTCTGCTTATGTAACATTTCAGTTTCCATATCTAAAATACTTTAGAAATTACTGTTTTCGTTTACTTTATTTTTCTCTTTGTTCCTCAATTGTTCTTTTATTTTCCAGGTTAATTTAAGGAATTCTGTAGAGACCTACATGCAAATTCCTTGCCTCAAAATGAAAATATCTAGAATTATAGCCATTATGTACTTACACAGCCACCTGACATGCTATGTACTGTATCCACTCTATAACAATTTATGCTTATCTAAATTGGGATGTAGAATAGTTGATGTCTTTTATGATACATCACTTCATGACTCTTATCTTCTAGGTCAAATATAATTGAAGAAATATCTTAGACTTGCTAAATTGCCTTTGCACCACACAAGGTAACTATGTAATGAAGCAATGTTAATTTAGGGAGAATGTTAAGATATGAGAGGAATTCTAGTCTGTTCATATAGAGAAACTACTTTGAAATAAGTAATACCCTACATCTTACAAAACTTGGGAGGGAAACCATGTAGCGTAGTACCTTCTTCCCTCTTTTTATGCTGTCAGTGTGTGGACATAATTTCTGTTTCACTTTACTTATATGTTTAGTAAAGATCACACTCTGGCAAGGTTACAGCTCCTGGAGCTGTTCCACAACCATTGTGAAAATTAAAGAATTGAAATATACAATTTCTATTTCACTTTTTATCATATATATTAAATATACATATAGATGGCGGCCAGTTAATATTTAATAGAAGGGGAAAAGCCTAAATGTTCAAACATTATCCATATACCTGATTTTTTATTTCCTTTCTTTGAAGATATTTCCCAATAAAATATACAGTGAGTTTGACAAAGTCTTTCCCATTTTGTGCCTTTATTGTTTGGGGGGAATATTAGGTCATGCTGGCAGATGGGGAAGAATAGAAGATGAGAAAATATTCTACATTGAGAAAACATTGTGATTTCATGCAATGTTTGGTGATGGAGAGAGAAACCAAAGCTTGTCTAGCTCAGTGCATTCAGACTAGATTTAGGAAAAGATCTTTAAAAAGAGAAATCAAAATAATCATGTGTATGTATACATATAATGTTAATGTACCTGTGCTGCAGAAGAAAAAAAATATAGTTTATTAGTATTCACATTTGACGTCCAAGATATGTTGAAATTACTAAAATATGTGATTTAATTAGCAGGAGAGAAGGAAATGTCACATAGTGATATTCAAGCACCTTTAGATATCCATAAGAAACTGCAAATTTAAGATACAAGGTCAGAAATTACAGACTGTGACCTCACGTGTATTTTGGTGTGGAGAATCTGTTTACTCATCAAGTAATGAGTAAACGGACCTCCTACAGGAAGATCAGATAATAGTCACTAAGATTTGCTGCATGTAATGATTCAATTTTTTTCTTCAAAGGTTTTTGTTCAAAGGTTGAGTTTTATGAAAAAATATTAACAAGGCTGCAAGGGGTCATTATTTTATATATAGCACTAAGAATCTGGAATTCCTTCAGAAGGGAATATTCAGGATTTAAAAGGGCATATGTTTATGGGAAGGTAACCGCAAGTATATGTTGACAAGGTAATACTTTGTTTCATCATACAGCACTGTGTAATCTTTTCCATAGAAAGCATTGCATATAGTTACAAATCAAAATATTTTTAAAAAGCTTAATTACCACTACTGACTGTGTATTGTAGTATAAATAACAATTAGGAAAAAGGAGGAAAACCTATAAGGTGTCATATCACTGTTGACACTTTATAAATATTTGAGGTATGGACAGTAGAAGATGATTAGATGTTTGGTAAAATAAAAAGTTCTGATTTCTTTGGTTCAAAATCCATTTTCATTGAATGCCCAGCAATTCTAGTGTCTTTTTTTCTCAATAATTTCTATGTTTTCTTCTCTCCTTATTCATGTTCTTTTCTCATTTTTCTCTTTTAAAACAACTTGTGACATTTTCTATTATTTCATTATTTAGTTTTAGATTTCCAGTGGTTCCAACTTTCCCAGCTCCAACTCCCTCCCATCATTCTGCTTAGTGTGTCAGGCTGAAATTGCTCTGAGGGGTCAAGGCACGTGTGCTACCAGGACAGAGTATCATGGAGAGGTGTTAAGAAGTTTGGACTGTTGTTCCCATTCTGAATATGTTATGTATATTTTGATTGTCCTTGTAGTCATCCACATTAAATGACAGTGTGAAAGCAGGGACCTTTCTTTTTACTGAACCATTCACAATTTTGCCTACCAAGTTTAGCAGGCAAAAATCATGCTTCAAAATAAATTCAAAGTTTTATGGCAGGTAGGTCTGAAGGCCGTAAGATTTCTTCACTTACACGAACAGTTTTCTGGAACAACTGGTCAAGGACAAGGCCTTCTCACTGCTTCTGAATCAGTAGGAACAAGAACTATTCATGTTTCTCAAGAGGTTCATAAAGATAACTATACTATATTATCATGTTCTACACTATACCAATAGTTTAATTACAGATTTGCAGCAAACATTTGTCCTTTCTTCAACACCTTTAATCAGTTTAATTTCTCGGTTCTGTTTTCTGTGCTGTACTTCCCTCCATATAGTTGTTTCTCTCCAAATCTTTCCTTCTTTAAATTTTTCCTGGACTTCCTTACTTCATCAGGTCTGCTCTGGATGTGCACTGTGCTGAGTATTTGACAACTTATCTGAAGATATGGCAGTATTAAAGTGTAATATAGAGAGACGAGTTAAATTTTAACTAGATTACTCCATTTTTAACTGCAGCCTATACGGAGCATTTTCAGGTCAGCAGCAGCTGTAAATCATACACACACACCCAAAAAAAAGAAAAAAAAAGTGTGGGGGGAAAGCTCTTTCATTGTACTTTGTATTTCAACAGCTATCCTGTGACTGGAACCTGAACAAATTGATTTCAAACTTAAAAAAGTATCCACCGGTGCTACACTAGAGTCATCCTTTTATCTGTAATGTTGATGAACCTAAAATTTAATGTTATGAATTCTCTGCTTCAAGAAAGTTTGGTTGTTAGGCTGATGTCTCACATCTGTGCAAAGAAAATGGTTTCACCACCTGCAACATCTCTGTAAGTAAGGGAAGAGATGTCTGGTTTTCTGTAGTAAGCAAAGATGACGAAATTTCTGCACATTAACATAACCTTTGTTCTTTTCTTCTCAAGCTCAACTTCTTGCTGTGCACATATAAATTTTATCTCCTCTTCTTTACTTAGCAGTAGAATGCTCAGCTGTAGACTTCTGTGTGACAATGAATCAACTGGTTGTATACTCCATTCCCATAACAGAAATAAGGGCACTGGGGACCATATGACACAAAAAAATTTTCAGAGGCCTTCCAAGTGTCACTATAGATAAGTTTCTACATAGCTTTTGGACTCTACATTTAAAGTGAGTGGAAAAAGTTTGCTACTGATGTTGACTCTTCCACATTAGAGGAAAGTACTATGTATGTTTGACATAATTCTAATAATAGAAAAGTTTATTTCTTCTTGCTGTTATTTGAAATCATTTCCACTCTTTCATTTGTGTGACACTTATAGAGCATATTTTATGTTTATCTTAAATTACTTTCAGAGGAAAAAGGTGAGCTATTTGCTTTGTTTCAGGTTTTGATATTTGAGTGTTCAAGAAAACAAGGAACCATGAGCAGAATAATTTACTTTATTCCTATCTCCAAAATGCCAGCTGCTTTTTTCAAAATTTTTTATTACTTTTCCCTGTGATTATGTGTTCGTTACTAAAGAAAATATGTTTAAAATTGCTAAATCTAATTACAGAAACATTTTGCAAACATACTTTAAGCATCAAAAAACTTTCCAATGACATTCTGATATTCTTATATTGGTTATTCTTTTGTTTTTACATTACATAACTCAAGACAAACATGATAGTACTACTTCAGATAATGTAAAAAAAAAAATCCCAAAATTCGTAGTGAAGGTTTACTGAAAACTCTGTGCATCCTTTTGTATGAACACAAAATGTCCACCCGCTTTTCAACATGGCCAGCAAGACCATGGTATTGTTAAAGACTGATATGTTCTCCATATATAAAACAATTATATATCAACAGTATAAATTAAATATAGTACTACAAAGTGTGTATATATAAGTGTATTTATGTAGTTCTAGTTCTATTGTTTCTATCTGCTCATTAGATAGACGGTCTTAAGGTCATTCAGACATAAGACCTGAGCAGGTTGTCCCACTACCCTGACCAAATAAAGTAGTACACTTTGCTCTTCCTGTAGTCTCTGGTTCTTTTCCAGTTTCCATTACCAGTCAAAGTTTACTTCAAAAAAAAATGACTAGAGCCGGCAACTTTTTCTTGGTGTAGTTTATCTTTAGGTTTACACTTGATCTAGTCTCACAATTTTCTGTTTGTGCAAAATGGTAATGATTTGAAAGATGGAGGCAGTACAAAATTTGCCTCTTTCCACACATCTGCAAGTATGAAATGAGACTTTGAACTGGGTCTGGCTAGAATGGAGTTAGCTTTCTTCATAGCAGCCCATATGGTGCTGTGCTTTGCATTTGTGGCTAAAAGTGTTGATAACATACCAAACCTTTATCTATTGCTGAACAGTGCTTGCGTAGCGTCAAGGCTTTCTCCCTCCACCTCATGCCCCATCAAAATAAGTAGGCTAGGGGTGGGCAAGAGATTGGAAGGGGACATAGTTGAGACAGATGACCCAAACTGACCGAAGGGATATTCCATACTGTATGCTGTCATGCTCAGCAATAAAAAGCTCAGGGAAAGGAGTAGGAAGAGGGGAGGTTCATGGTTGTGGTCTTTGTCTTCCCAAGCAACTGTTATGCATGCTGAGGCCCTGTTTCCAGGAAGTAGCTGGACAACTGCCTACTCATGGGAAGCACTGAAAGAATTCCTTTTATTACTTTTTCTGCTTTGGTTTCTCATGCAGCTTTTGCTTTCCTTATTAAACTGTCATTATGTCGATCCACGAGCCTTCTTGCCTTCCTTTTATTTTGTCCCCATCCTGTAGAAGATGGGAGTGAGCAAGGGGCAAGGGTGGGTGCTGGCTGGGATCAACCCACCACAGACTTTAAATGGGCAGACAGTGAGACTGCATGTATGTAGATACACACATACATATATATGTATAAATGGATTGGTGTTGAGTTCTGTTTATTAAACACAGTTTTTGCAAAGGGTTGCCATTGGTATAGCGTGAAGCAAATCATATCACAAATTAAAATACATAGAAATGAGAACACATTTTTTCCATCTAGAGAAAAAAACAATAAAAATATTTACAGACCTCACTTCTCTGCATGAAAAATCCATGACCTAAAAAGGGTACTTGTTCACACTGTGGTTATGAGGCTTAGATCAACATCTTTTAAGTAGCTAAAGAATATCCCACATCTTTTGGAAATAGTAATCCAATGGAAGTTTCCTATGGGGGATATCTTAAAACCAGAGGTAGGAGATTAACAAATTAAACAAATCAGAAAAGACTGAAAAGACCAGACCACACACTCTCTAACCATCAGTAAAACTCTGAAAGCATACGTATATCTTAAAATATTTATGCACATATACATGTATTTACTACACTACCAAAAATGTTTCTATTGCATTTGTTCTTTTGGGTTAATAAAATGGAAATTTGGAGGAGAGGTGAAACCCATATGACATATCTGTCAAAATATTCATTACAAACAAAACTCTTCACAATTTTTAACAGTAGATGTTATTTTATGCACATGTTTTGATGTCAGCATGATTATCTCTCTGTCATTCCTGGTTTGTAAGTACTCTTCTTGCTTAATTTGACAGCATTCATTCTCCTTCTCTAACTTTTTAAATGTGTATTTCTTCAGAAAAGCTAGTATTCTGTTGTCAAGTATATTTTTACTGTAGTAAGTAAATCATCACTGACCTTTTCTAGATTGCTTGCAATGTCCCTTATTTGACACGATTAACACTGTACTATGTATTGATCATCTTTTATTTCATTGTAGCATTTAAGTACTAGATGATAATTAAAGTGCAGTTTATGCTGTAAATGTCATTTTTCTCCCACACTTTTATTCCTGATGCATACTTTTTTTCCATTTTTTTTGTTTTTTCCCCACTCCAATCTCTTCATTGTTTTTTGGAATTAAGAAGTCATTAATAAAGGAGGTGAGAGAAATAAATATGAAAATTGTTAAATTTGATCTGAATAAGATCCATAAGATGTCCCCTGTGTATGAGTTGCTTAACTGAAAAGCTAGCACAGAAAATATCTCTGATATTTTCCCAGTGTTTTAGTTTGGGACATTATACCTTAAAGTTATACCACGCTGAAAAGTACAAAGTTGGACTGAATAGTTACTTTTCAAAGGAAAATGTCTACACATTTAGATGCATGATAGATCATGATTAGAACTTCGAATTTAATTGAGTCAGGGTACAAAACCAGTAATGAACAAATGTGATACCATATATTAAAAAGAAAACGCAGTCAAACATTTTTTTAGCTCGGGCAAACACATTTTTGAGTTTTATTTGACAAAATGGCTCAGCACAGCTTAAAGCAGTATGAGAGGAGTTCTGAAATGGCACCTGCCTACTTATCCATTTGTAATATTGACGGAACATAGATTTGTAGTATGCAGAGTTGACAATTTCCAACCGGATGTTGAAGCACTGATCTACATGACAGGAATGGTGATCATTAGTTGCCATGCTTGAAAAGGATGTGGACAGATTCAATGTGGTTAGGTGCAATCAGTCCTGAAATTAATGCATAAATGGAAGAGACACTTTTTCATTATTGCCTACTTTGGGGGAAACAGTGGGTGCAGTACTGTCAGAGTTCAGACTGATAGATATTGATACAAATCATTTTTATATGATCTGCCTATTTATTAGAATTGCTTTTCTGCTCTCTATATGGAAGTCCATGATGCATTACATTCTGAACTTCCCAATGTTCAGATTGCTGTTCTCACTGCAAGAAATAATGAAATGGATTCATTACTTTATTCTTAAAATATTCTGATTTATTTTAGGATATAATCTTTTCAATGATTTCATATACCCTTTTGTTGTCCAGTTCATTTATTTTACTGTAGAAGGGAACACATTATACATATTTTGAAGACAAAAAATTTCAATAAATTTTTTAAGAGTATGAGAGTCTGAGAAGATACAAAGTCCAAAGGTGTTTTCAGCATTAGTGAAACTCAGGATTGTTAATGTCATGACAAACACAGAGGAATTATGATCACAAACAATTATTTCTTGGATAAGCATCTATGAAACAGAAGCATTTTTTGGTGTAGTTTTAGATTTTCTTTCAAAATTATGTTTTGCAAAAAAAGGTTCTCTCACTTTCAATCCAGAAGTGCAAAGTTGAATCAAATAATAATCCGTTGGAACCTCAAATTTTGCATATGTGGGGGATTCTCCTTTATGTATTTATCTTTTGAATTTGGCAGATGAAACTGGGAAAACCTGAGTGCTAAAAGAAACTACTGTGAGTTCTCTGAACACAAAGATATTAAAAGGAAATTAACACCACTACAGTGATACAATCAATCTGATTAATAATGATTTATTAGTCTAGGGCTGTAGTGTTACTTCTGGGCTCCAGGCCAGTATCTCTTTAGACAGTTATACTTGTGGAGGAAAAGAAGAAAATATATCCTTCACTGCTAGTTTTAAAAACAAATCAAACTATTTTTAAGATGAATATAGAATTAGAACACTAAAAGTAGCAGCAGGAGGGCAAAACATTGGTAAGATATACAAACACAAATGTATCATTAATGTAAACCTGAGAACATCATACCTCCAGTATTTTCAGCTGGGTTTGGGTGTTTATGCTCATAAGAACATTGCTTTCACCTCTAAAACATTATTTTTGAGAGAGAGAATTATACATTATTTTCTTCCAATTTCTTCCTATGCCTTATTTCGAATGTACAATAATCGGGTTATTACCCCTTATTTCTCTTGCTTTAATAAATGCTTCTGTCATTTCATCTTAGATCTGTAGGGACCTCACTTTTTAAATTTTGTTGTTTGCTTAGAGTATGTTCTGTGACAGCTAGGGTGTTCTCTGTACTAACTTCATGAAATAAATAGCTGCTTATACATGTTTCCTCAAAATAAAACGTGAAAGTGTTAAAGTTTTTTCTGCAGTATGCTTTGAACTAATTATTTTTGATGATCTGCTGTTTTCGTAGTGTCTGGTAATTCTCTGTTCGCTACTGGAATCCACAAGCTCTATATTTTCAGTTAGAAGCAAACGGGCAGAGCTCATATATTCACGTACTGTGGCACAATAGTGAATAGCGATACCAGCTCAGATTCCCACAGCCAGTACAGATTTGTTGATGCAGTGCAGTGCCTGGGCTAATGAGACTTGATTCTCAGCCAGTGTAGTTAGATGAAGGACTATACAAATATAGTTGTACTGCTTCTAAATCCAAGACTGATTTACTCAACACTAGTTTGATTATCTCTAATGATGTTCTACATTGCTTATGGACTTATTTTAAAGTTTATAAAAGTTTATACTAAAGAATATTTATTGGGCAGTTAATGTTGGGCTGTGTAGCACCAGCTAGCCTCTGTGTTGTACAGGTAACAGTCATAGGGCAAGTACTTTTCATGATCCACTTTACCTCTGATAGACTCTTACTTCATACATATAGGGAAGAGATCAGCAGCAGCTATTAATGTTGTGCTGTTCTTCTCTACCATGCAATATACTGGGCAGCCTCAGAAGTAAAGCAGAAGAAATATAGTGTCAGAAGAATGCTAGACCAATAAAATGCAGATCCTTTACTTCGGTTGTGTAAACTCACCTTCATATTACTGACCCGGCAATAAAAGTCCCTTAATTGGGTGACTAGGAACACTATTCACATTTGATGGGAATAATACATTACAGTGATGAGGGCAATTTAAGAATATTTTCTTTCTATAGAATATTTCTTTATTTTATGACTTATACCAGGAAAGCTGCTATTTGCTTGATACAGTGTTAACATATAAAGAAAAACCAAAAAGACATATTCTAGGCTGAGAATGAGTTAAAACAATATAAGTAAAGTCAAAAAGAAAGACAATAATGACACTCATCCAGGGAACATAAGATTTCTGGTAATCTATTTGAAAGAAACATTGGTTCTGCCTTTGAACATTTTCCAAAGCTGCAATAGCAAGAGGACATATTTCTCCAACATCCAGTTTCATAGAGAACAAGGCTAATATTCCTTGCTAGTCTAAGTCACAAAGAGATCTACTCCACATGACATTACTTTTATTATCAAGACCAGCACTGAGCAACTTCCTGAGCTGAAAATGATTTTGGCATGATTTGAAACAAACTGCTCATTAACAGCTTTCTTTAGAGGGAGAACATGGATGACAACATTGAACTTGTTCAGATTTTCCAATAAGACAGTCTTCCAGGCTCCAAGAGCTTGCAGACCTGTTTAGACAAATAATGTTTCTCTCACCTGAGGTCTTCCTCTCTATGTAAGCTATGTAAGATCCATCCAGGGTTGAAGGAGGAAGCATTCGTCAGAACTTGAGACATGTAGAATTAAATAAGGAATGATGAATACATCTAGGATGTTCCAAAAATCTTGGAGATTCATGGGGAAGTTATGTCTACCATCCATATTGTATGTGCAGAAGCTGTTTGTTAAAATAACATGGAAAAAATATTTGATAACATGGAACTGAAAACAGTTACTGAAGCTAGTAACTTTGAATGTCTTTTTGTCTCCTCTACACCTCTCACAGCTTTCTTTATCTTATTGACTACTCTACTGCTTTTGCAAACTCCTCTTCTTTCCCTGCTTGTCCCTAAAATTTTTATAGGACTTCTCTCATTGCCCTTTCCATATACCCATCCACCTCACTTTGTCTCTTTCAACAGATAGTTATTCTGGTGCACTCCATTCTGGAAAGTGTCATAGAATCACAAAATTTTTTAGGTTGAATGAGGCCTCTGAAAGTCATGTAGTCCAACCACCTGCTCAAAGACATTCAATAAGAGTAGGTTGCTAAAGACTGTATCCAGATGAGTTTCGAATAAATATCTCCAAGGCTATCTCCAAGGAACAGGGGCAACCTGTTCCTGTAACTGGCCAATTTCATGATAAAGAAAAAAATCCCTTAATTGTACCTTCCCATGATATAAATTGCATCTGTTTTCTATTCTCCTATCATTATGCACTCTAAAGAAGAGGTTTTGGCTCAATCTTCTCCGTATCTTCCAATTAGGAAAAGAGTATCCTGATCAATCTCTGATAAGCCTTCTGCTCTTAAGACTGAAAAATGGCAGTTCTCTCAGCCTATCCTCTTCTGTCATGTACACCTAATTATCTTGGTGGCCTTACACAAGACTTTCTTTGGTATGTCAATGTCTTTCTTTTACTGGAGAGCTCAATACTGGACACAGTACTCTAGATTTGGTTCCACAAGTGTTGAAAACGGGGGGAGGAAGGGGGGAAGTGCTACTTCCCTTTATCTGCTGGCAGCACTCTTGTTAATCCATCCCAGGGTGTTGTTGGTCTTCTTTGCTGCAAGGGCACACTTCTGATTCGTATTCAACTTGTCATCAGGACCCCCAAGGTCTTTTCTGCAAAGCTGCTTTTTATCCTGTCCTAGATTATTCCTGCCCAGATGCAGGACTTGACACTTACCTTTGCTGAACTTCATGAGGTTCCTGTCAGCCCATTTATCCAGCCTGTCAAGGTCCTCCTGAATAGCAACCCTACTTTCCAGCAGAGCGATTAGTATGGAAACTGTACTACGAGGTTCAAATGTAGAAAAAGGAATTTTCTATAGTCCATACTTAATAGTTTCTCTGTTCATTTTACAGAGGTCTGGTACTGGTTGTTCATTTCCATCACCCTCTCCACCATAAAAGGGGATCAGTAAACAGCAATGCTTATGTCTCTTCTGACTTGAGATAGGTCCTTTAAACAGAAGATTTGTTGGTGTAGCACAGCTGCATGGCCTTGGCTCAGTTTTACTGAAAAAAAATGTTGGTATAACATAAGAAAGTAGACAAGCTAAAACTATGTAAGATAAAAAAGGTAAAAAAAAGGACAATAGTGTCATTGTTGAGACAGCAGTCATTAGCAGCTCAAGGACTCAAGAAGAAAAATACTTACCTGAAAGAGTATAAAACATTAAAAATCCCCTCAAAGAACTGGATGGTGGTGATTAATGTATTCCTAACAGCAATGGAGGTTGACCTTTCCCCACTTGGCATATGACTGCCTGGTCACAGAGATTCATTGGTTGTCTCATTGGACTTTGTGAGCAAATTAATGCTTGGTCTAGAAGGTATTAGTTTCAGACACTTGTTCTTTGAGCATTAACCAATAAACAATTGTACTGTACTTTTAAGTTCTGTGTATCTTGCTTGCAGAGTCAGTGTGTCTGGCAAAGGATATCCAAGGAATAGAGACCCAGAGAGGGAAGATTACAAACCAGCATTACAAGAAGATTGTTGCAGACCACGTGAATGTTCAGTCTGAAGGTCTTTATGTGCTTTACAGAGATAGCAAAGATAGGAACATATGCTGCATGCCTGCCTGTTCCTACATGAAAGAGTTTCCCTAGGCAAGTAGGGAAACCTGCTCAGCTTGGTTTCCTTTTCTCCAGCAAGTGTGTATGACAGTTGGGAACACCAGCCGATGCCTTGTCTGTTGCGTGTCAAGGACAGAATGCAGCTCTCACCTTCCTGGCAACTGAGAAGGTGGATAAAAGGTATAAACCCACCTCCCACAGCTCTAATTGTTTTCATTTTGACTGGATGAAGAAAACCTAGACAAACAATGGAAAAGGCTGCCACTTACTACAGGTATCTTTGGTCTTCAACAAACCATTCTCCATCATTCTTAGTCTTCTGTTGCAAATAGAAGCAATTTTGTGATCTTCCTTATTCCTCTTCACTGGGGACACAAGAGCAAGGAGAGAGTAGTCTTCTCATCTCTAACAAACTGTTTCCTCTACAAGCCAGAAGATTACTTTAACTGTTCTCCTTCTGGTCCACTTCCTTTTGTACTTAGTGCTTGGAGCACAGAACCGTTTTTAAACACTGTAAGGAAATATTTGAGACACATTATTCATATAAATTATTTTATCTCTTGATTTATGTAATATGTGTGCCTGAAGCGGATGATTTGTTTCATTGAGATCACTATAAGAAAAAAACCCAAACAATGTTAAAATTAAGCATTAATAATTCATACTTTTTTAGACATTTGTTTCAGTTAAATAAAATAGAAATGTAGCCACATAAAAATCCATACAGTTTTAAGCTGATTAGATCAATAAAGTATGATCTCATGAAGGATTTTATTATTATTCTTCCTTTCTATGCTAACTGACTTCAGAAAAGCAGTTTCTGTACCTATTTTGTGTTGAATACTACAAAACTGTTAAGTGGATTTATTGTAAGATCATTCAAAACATTCTATTAGTTCAAATGAACTTCTTTGTTAAGATTTATTGTTATAGATAATTATAAAAATGACAAAAAAACCCCAAAAACCTAAACATTCTCTCCAGATGGTTTAGTTTGGATAAAATATCAGCATCAGCCTTCATCATGGAATAAAAGGTTTCAACTTCTTTTTCAAAATCTGCTGATTTCATTAAAAAGTATTTCTAGAACTTACAGCTGCAGAGGTGAATCTGGAGAAACCCATGTCACAATATCCATCTGAGTTTATAAAGATCTTGAAAAAGTAGTCATGAGGAAACCAGTACTTAAAGAATGTGTTATATATGTGCTAACTTTTTCAGTGATGATGAAACATGACAAGTGCCTTTTAATTGGGGTTGGCAGAAAAACAAGACAAGGGAAACAAGTAAGTCTGAAAGTATAAAAAGAAAAGGGAACTTAAAAAACCCACATGTACTTAAAGTCTGAACACCACCATCTATTGCCAGCGGCATCTTATTTTGCCATCCCATTAGGAAGAATTTCACCTTTAGGCGCAACTTGGGAGAATTTCAGTATAAAGCTAACAAGACACACCTATTTGTGTCATCTTAATAAAACTCATATCAGTGCTTCTAAATAATATATATACAACCAGAATGAAAGATTAAAGGATGTGTTCATTAAATTTAACTTCATTATGAAGTTTGCAAAATCTGGAGCAATACTAGCTACAGAGAAGGAACTAGTATATGGTTAAATTCAACATATTCACGTTTGCTTCCGATTAAAGCAAAATATAATTAGACAATTTGGATATGTAGTACCATATCCACACAATGATGTAGATTTTCACTACTGAAAAACAGAAACTGTGCTTACTGAAAATTATCTTGCAATGGTATTACTTATATTCCTGTTCTGATACTGAAAACCCCTACAAATTCAATATGTGTAAGTCCCATATTATTCCAACTGTATCAATAGTGAGGAAGGTGAAGAAAGAATTGGGAAAGCTACATCCTGGTTTAAAAAAAAATGCCATCTGACTTTGAATTAAAACCGTCCTAGAATTGTAACCACTGTAGAACTGAAGTCACAATCAATTTTCACATAGTTAATAAAAGCTGCTCACAAATTGAAGTTGGGGATACAAAAAAAAAAAAAAAAAGATTTTTGATGCAGCTTTAGTTGGAAGGCAGATTTATTTATTAATGGTATCTCTTGTAGCTTCCTTTCCCTCTCATGAGGTGTGGAGGGTGCAATTTCAGTGACTCTGCTGTAATTCTTCTATAACTCTTCTACAGATGCTTTAATGCCAATCAATCCTGACTCTCTGTAGTAGCTGACTGTCCCCCTAGCACCTCAATTCTATTCATTCAATTCATATTGAATTCTATTGCTGTATTAAAAGGACAGTTGGCTAGCATGGGGAAGACAGGGTTGATTGACTAGGCTTCCGTGCAAGAATTACAGTAGAATTACAGCACAAATGCAGAAATTGCAGCCTGCTGCTCCATGGAGTAGTTTGAATGGAAATGGTACTGGGAGAGAGGAATTGCACCTATCAGAGACATTGCTAATAGTAGGAAAGTCTACCTTAAATTAATCCTCATTGAAAACAATTTGGGAAAAAATTATGAAACCTAAACTTCATTTTGAAGTACAGTGGTTTTGAAAAAGAATACAAAATTATTAAAAGATACAGTCTTTTTTAAACTACTGTTTGAAAAACTGTTTTTCTAAGGAGTGTAGTAATGTTATACTGTTCTGACAGCAGTACTACTCTATAGCTTTGATCATCTAAATATCAGGGATATATTAAAAGCTAAATAGCAGGTTTTGTGAGGAGAAACAGTTAAAGTGTATTCATTAAAACATAGTTTGGCATTTTCATCCTGATTCTTCATTCCAATCACAATTTAAAAAACACACATACAGAGTTTCCTTAAATTGGTATTGCTGAATTTAAGTACAGAATAAGTAGACATTTTAGGGGAAATTCAGATATGTTATTAACATCCACAGACCAAACTCACTTTAAAACCACACAAATCTTGATTTCTTTTTTTTTCCCAAATGGCTTTTGGAAGTGATTTAACAGAATTTTAGTGCTTTTGAGTTAATAAATTTGTGTTATCATAGTTTATATTTTAAGATATTAGGATCATTACTGCATATGGGGACATAGCATAATAATTCAAAAACCTCACTATCATCTTGCTTTAATTTGCTGTGTGATGAAATTCACAAAGATATTGCCTATGCTATGAGAGATACATTTAGTAGAAGATTTATATTATCCATCTATATCAGTATCTTCAAAGTATTTTTGCAGTGTCATAGCTTTCAGCTGCTTCCATTTCATTTTGTGATACAGTAGTGATCATATATGATATTATATAAAACATATATTAACTCACTAGATTCTTCCATCCAAAGCTTCCAAACCAGAATACTTGTTTCTACAACTTGTAGCTTATTACAATTGTTACTGTTTTTACCTCTTTGATCCCAATTCTATTATTGTAACTATTTATGTTTTTTCTCTTTGTCAGTTTTAGACAGTTTTGCTCCCTGAAATAAATAAGGTGTACTATCACTCAGATCAATAGGTAATACAATTTAGCAGGATTTATTCTTGATACAAAGTACCTCCCCAGAACAGACTATATATACAGTTTTTACAGGAAGAATAGTACAGGCTTTGACTAACTGTTCCCCAGACTAATAATACTGGTAGCAGTTCTCTAGTATCTCGGTTTATACTTTTTAGTATGGATATGGATAATGTTACTCAAATGAGCCTTTGGAATATCTAGAAACCTTTGATCTCCCTGATCATAGTTATTCTATGCACAGTTATGTGACTGACACATAGTTATGACTGGATAGATTAATGTTCTGCTTCTGGCAAGGAACAAAAGTCTTGAGATCCTGAAATGCATATGTTTTTGTCTTGAAGACAGAGAGGATCCAGTGCTTGTTGGTTTTGGTGCTTATTTACCCCCACTGCTAAATTATTAACTCCTCCACTCTGGAAAGTTCATTGGCATTATTTCATCCTATACATATCACTTGTGTTTGGTTGTTTGAACAAGATAGTTCACCAGGTAACACTACATAACACACTACTGGCCTAGTCTGCACTTAGCATTATGCTTCACTCTGCAGAGCTTCACGACTTGAAAGAAATAGTGCCAATCCAAATGGTGAGCTAAATAGTTTCCATGCTTACATTTCAGTCACACTTCAGGCACATGAGAAGGCTCACATGGGCTCTTTTGATGAGGTAGATCTGCAGCATATGGCTGCAGACTGGGAGAACCACAGATGTTGTGGCTTTCCAAATGATGACAGTTCTGTTTGTGCTTCCTCCTCTTTCTTTTCTCCTCCACTTTGCCTTACCCCCACAGACCTCAGCTTCATGCCTGTTCACCACTACCTCTGTTGTCCTGGTACAGCTGTGGACTTGAAATGGGATACTACACCATCTGATGGGAAGGGCCCAACCATAGAAAGAAGGTTATATTTTTAACCCAATGAGTTTTCCCATCCAGTTCATCACATGTCCACAGAAGGACCTGGACTGACAGAGAGCAGAGTGTAGTGCAGGGGCAGGATCAGCCAGGTAAAGGCAACTTTAACATTTCATTTAAAAAATTGTTTTTGTTTTCTAGCAGCCTATTGCCAGCGTGTTGGACTGAGACAGAAAGAAGGTGTCATGGTCTTCTTGGGAAACATGAGTTCCCAGAACCACAGCAAGGAAGTAGGAAACAGTGTTTTTCCTGGGAAGTGACACTTTTACCATGACTGGTTTCTACCTTATCCAATAATTCTCTTGGTAGAATCATCAACACATTGCAAATCATAGAATCATAGAATCATAGAATCATTGAGGTTGGAAAAGACCTCTAAGATCATCGAGTCCATATGATACTATACTTTCTTGATGAAAGTCTAGTAATAAAGGTCTAGTATGTATCTCAGATGAAATGCTGGTAGAAACATATCCATTGTTTCTTGTTTATTGAGTTCCTTACTTGTTCAGTTCTAGCTATTAGTATGTGGTTTCTTCAAACTGTTTAGTGTCTTATAAAGTATCTGGAAGCTTCTAACATAAATATTAAGTAACAGGGGTATCAGCATGGCACCAAGAATTACTCTCTGCCACAAAAAATTCATGGAAGGGGAACAATTATTATCAATCCACTTAAGATTTCTCTAGAAGAGAACAAAGGCAGAGAAAAGCACTTATCTTTATCAAATTTTATAACCAAACGTAGGAACTGCTCTGACAATGAAATTAAGTTTGTTTTATAAATATTGACTGGCATTACTGATAGTTTATTATTTGCTTCTTTATTGACTGAGTCCTGGACTGGTTTTTGCTTTTTTTTTTCTTTTTTCTTTTTTCTTTTATCCAAGACTGTTGTCAGACTACATTTACAGTTTTGTGGAAGAGTGGAGGACTCAGGCTGCTAAAGTTAATTTTCTTGGCCTGCTTTTCCAAGGCTAGGTACAAATTATATGCAGTCTTGCATTAAGAAAAAAAAATTATAAAAAAAGATAAAAAGAAAAAGAAGTAAAAGCATAACTAGGTAATAAAAATCCTTTAGTATTATTCAACAATTATTTTATTTTTGTGGTGTAAATACTGACCCTGTTTCTTTTCAGAATTTCGAACAGAAGTAATTGTTGAACAGATTTCATTATCTCTGTCTACTAATAAACCTATATCACTAGTAATATTTTGTTCTTTGGTAGGGTTTTTGGTTGTTTTTTTTTTTCCCCAGAAGCTGGGTGTTATTTTTCTTAGTCCTGGGACCCAAAATTTCAGTGTATTGTCTTCAGTTTCTTGTATCAGTTCTGTGCTGTTAATAATTTCCTGGTTTTACTGTTTACTTAATATTTTCCCATTTTATTTCTAATTTCTACCTTCACTTTGACACAAGTGAACTTTCATCAAATTTGTCCTGTTTCTTCAGAAAGGGTGTTTTCTTATCTGTGGGCCTTGCTTGAACTGGGTAACAGTTCTTTCCTTTCAAAGGTATCTCAAAACACAGGTGTAAGAAATTCTTGCTTTTTAGTTTGGTTTCTCAGGGGAAGTTATGTTAGTTATTATTCTGTTACTTGAACTCTTTAACATATAAGGAAGGTCATTCAGAAGTCTAATGAGAAAGCATATGACATTATGCTTTCAATATGCATTCTCACCTTTATTGGAAGGATTTATTTGTATGCAAGTTACACTGCCTTTGTCAGTTGAGCAAAGGCAAAGCTGTGTAAGCTCTCTAGTGTGGATGCAACTATACCATATGAAAATAGCGTATACTTGCACAGATTAAGCTTTATCTGTTCAGAAAAGGTTTCACAGTGTAGCTTTCTTCCATTTCGACTATACAGGTACAGCTAAAGAAAAAAGTCATCAATTTGCTTTGCTTTAAGCTGAGTCACATCTGAGCTGTACAATATAATACTGCCCTTTATCAGAATTAGGTGGGAAGGTGTTTTATGTTGTCAGGTTTATGCATTGAATGCTGAATTTTTTCAACGCATAGAGTTGGATCTGTATCAGGTTTCAGGATGTATAGTCCAAGATTTAATGAAGTTCTGGAACAGACTACAAAAGCAAATAATTTATAGCATATTATGACACTTGATTGTTTCTTTACTATCCGAAAATAAAAACAATCAGTGGAATAATACTAAAAAGAAATAACAGAGTGAGCATATTAATAGTGCGATGTTGCAATAATTTCCACAAAAGAATGTGAATACACTATACAAGCATATGGCAGAATTTGTGTGACTGTTTTAATAAGTAATGACCTTTTACATGCCTCACTGATACCTGCACAAAACCTGTGTGTATCTCACTAGTCTAAACAATGTTATTAATGGCTTCAGCTAATATGAGATGTAGGCTGGGATATGGACAGGAGCTATCTGGTTTACACTTATTCTAAAGAAAAAATAAAGAAAGCATAACAGTTTGGAGGAAGTTATTAAGGCTGAAAATGTGGCATTCTAATCAAGTTCTGTCAAAATGAGGAAAACCTCATTATTATTATTAAATATGTAAGACTATTTGTATTGTCTAGACAGAATTTTTTTAGAGAGCCATGATACATTGACATCTGCCAGCAAAGCAGAGGAAGTCAAATTAAGAAGCAGTGAGCCTCCATGTGTGACCCGGAAAAGATAACCTCCATGCAAAGTTCCACTGCAGCCAGAGCAGTTTGCCTGACCAAGCTGATGTGGTCTATAGCAACCTTCAGTACTTTGGGTTCTGCACTAAGTCTTTTTTCCATGTGCAGTTTAATATGTGTATTTTGACTTTATAATACTAATTGAACTACACCTTTCCTTACCTGAAAGATTTCCTCACTTTTTCACAAATGAAATGGGAATAAGTTTATCTACCCTTTTTTGCATTTTAAAAATCTAGAGGTAAAAGTGCTCTACAGCACTTTATGATAATTTATTTGTTAATACACCACCAAAAAGCATTCTCTGATATGCAGCTTGAACTTTTCCATTCTTAGTTTAATCCTATTACTGTTGTTTAAATCCCTGTTTATCACCCTGAGTGATTCTTCTCCTGCCTTGGATTTACACTCCCAAGATATACAGTGACTGTTATCAAGTCCCCCATGTCAACAAAGAGTAAGCCATGGTATATTATACATATTTTATAATTTTAATTCTGTACTCTTCTACCTGCCCTACGGTTTTGTGATAGTTTGTGTTTTCCAAAACAACTTTAGTATGTGGGTAGGGTTTTGGTAATAATAAATCTACAAAACAGCATGCATTTCAGCTCTGCTTCTTGTTGAGTCACGCAAACCCCAATGAAATAGCTGGTTTTATATTGGGTGCAAAGAGAAGAGCTATTAAGCTATCCTATAATGTGTCTCTTTTCTTTAAAAACAATGAAAACCGACGGTGCCTTTATAATTTGTGTCTGTAATGTTAATTAAGTTCTATTACAAATACTTGTCCAATTCACTGTTTGCTGTGATCAGTCCAATAATTGTTACCATTTAATGGCTGCATTATCATAGTGCATAGAAACCCAACTCAGCAACTGAGATCCATTCATGCCAGGCACTAGATGAACACAACAAGAAGACAGTCTTTTCAGCAAGGAGCCCACAGTCTAAATAAGCCCAAACAACTAAGAAAAGATGAGAAATTAATTAATAACAAGACAGGAATTAGAAGGAAACAAGGAGGGAGAGTGGTCAGCATGATGGGCGGTGATTTCAGATATGGAGAGTCCTGGGGCTCTCTTAACACAGTAGCTTGCTGTCTCTCATTAAGCATATGTTTCAAGTAATTTCCTTTGAAATGCTTGCTGTAAAAAAACTTTCATGTTTCATTTTCTACATTTCTGATCTCTCTAGATAACGTTGTATTAACTCTCTGTCCTAACTGATCCATGCTGTTACTTTTCTCTACCTATTTCTTTGACTTACATTTGGTTGTGTCTGCAGTATTCTCCAATCTTTGCAGATAACAGGATAACATACTGATAATATTTTACACATTACGGAAATTTTAGAATACATTTTAGAAACAGTAGATACATTACAGCATCTATACCAGAGTACATGTGAGTAAAGATTTTTTTTTTCATTTTACGGAGGAACAAACCAAAACATAATTGTTGCTTACAAAGGAGGCGTACGGGTAACCCTGGGTTCCAGCAGCTTTTCCTTTCAAAATGGAAGTTACACAGTTCTACATCCAGTTACTGTGACCTGAATGTACATCTGCTGCTAGGCAAAGGTGTTACCTCAGCTTAGGGCTTCTGTGTTACAAATTGATGTAGCTCTTTTGTTAAAAAAAACAGAAATGAACTAAGCACACACACACAGAGGAAATAAACAAGCTGTTACTCTGGATTGCTGGGCCTATAACATCATCTCTACCTATTTAGAGTAAAAAAAAAAAAAAAATCACAGTTGTTGTGGTTATTTACAAGACAAACAATTTTCAGCTTTACGAATTTATATGTAAAAGTTATAAAAGCCAAATCCAGATTTTAATACCTACAAGGTCTCTATCATCAGGAAAGTCCTATTATTTTATATTAATCTTCCCCCAAAGGGTGAACAGCCTCAGGAATCTGGTCAGGATTGGTGCTCAACCACAGCTTTGAAGAGAGGAGTAAGATCCAGGTTAGTTACTAGTCCACAAGTACTGTCAATATTTCAGTAGTACTGGAACAGTAGAAGGTGGGATAGTGGCATTTGTAATGGTAGAGGGTATGGAAAAGGACCCTTTCATTTCAAAAAGCCTAGTTGTTGTGCAAGATGTGAAAATAAGAAGTGAGATGACCAGCTTTGCTGCTTGTGAGAAAAAATAAGAGAAATTTTCCTTTTCTGAAAACTTTCACTATCAGTAAATATACTGAGGGAAATATTTGTATGTTATTCATTAGAATTTTGATTTGGAAGATTTTCTTATCACCTCATTAATTTACAAATGATGGTCCTGCTATTTTCCCTTTTAGAGAAATCAAGCTTCTTTACAAAGAAGTTGCTGTAGGATTCCTCTTGGCAACATAAGTTGCACTAAATTTTTGTAATACAAAAGATATTTTGTACATTTTTTCCATCGGTCTTCTTACTTATGCATCTTATACGCCTTTGTGGGTCAGTTGGCTGTGCATGTGCTTTAATGTAGCAGAATTTTTCTGTTGGGTTTTCAGCTGTACAGTGAAAACGCATATTTTTATTTGAATGTTTTGCACATGGGGCTTTTTTGTTGTTTTTTAACCAAATAGCTTTAATGTTCCTGTAAATTTAGATTATAGCAATTCTGATCTTTTCTATAAGTACAATATATTATTAATCTCTC